>NW_021163124.1:0-25760 GCF_004324835.1 Dendronephthya gigantea
GTATACCTCAGTTTTGACATATTGGCGGCCATTTTATTGGCTAATTAGTAACTAATTAGCATAATTTGTGCGAAAAAAAATTGAAAAATAAATCCTGTCAATATGCTCTTTGAGATATAGTACCTAAATTAGTTGATATTTAATGCTAAAAAATTTAAATTCATTGGGATTATATCTACCATAAAGGTATCTTTGTTGGTGGTGATGTCCTGGAGTTTGGGGTGTATGATGCTGTGGCTCATTTTAATAGGGAGCTTTAGCAGTGACTACGAGACGACTACGAGTACGAAATTTGTCATTTTCGCGCGTTGTTTGCTTACGCCATCAGCCAAACCCGTACTCGTTGGGCTTTTGACTACGAAATTTATCAAAAAACTCGTAGTCAAAAGCCCAACGACTACGAGTTTTGGCTGATGGCGTAAACAAACAACGCGCGAAATGACCAATAGTCACTGCTGCTCGTGTGGCTCTAGAGCAGCAACATGCATCATGCAAGAATTAGACTTGGAGCCTGGCTTATTTCCACGAGGAGGGAAACAAAAAGGCTGATGAAATGCGAATTGCATGGGGCTAAGCACAGAGAAAAAGCGGAGGCGAAAAGGGAAGCAAAGGAAGGTGTTACGTAGCCAGAAAAAAAAACAAAGAGGAAAAAAATTAACAGAATGAGGGCAAAATATATGAGCCAGCTGGATAAAGTGTTAAAACTGTTGCCATAAATTGCCACTATACAGTAATTGAGGTAAACACAATATTAAAAACACCATATTGTTAGTCTTGTATGCAAGATATCTGAGGTTATGTTAATGAAATTTTTACAGTAAACTAATCATATCCTCCTCTAGAAGCCCTACGAAAAACATTAACCTGTGATTACCGGTTACCGAGTTACAGCATGGTTGCACGGGTCGCACATGTGCATTTGAGTATTACCTGTTATGCAACCTTGGGTAATGATCTTGGTACAGCTCCTAGCTATTATTGGTAATAAACAAAAGTTATTCCAAATCTCTCAAGTAGCATGCATACAAAATTACCCGTATTTCACCATTGAGAGGAAATCATAGCTATAGGCATAGGCCTGACAATCAGTCAAATCAAAGCCAGAGTTCAAATTCTGCTTTCGAAGATGCAAATCAACCAGATCGTCTTTGCCGGTTAACGAACTTTAACCCCTCGCGAAGCTATAAGCCAACAAAGCGAGGTAGAAAGCACCTACATGCCCAGAAACGAAAACACAACGAAAATGTAAACACAGTTAGTGCCAAAAAAAGCCGCACGTTTAAAGGATGTCGCGATGCTACCCTCGCCCAACATAGATACTGTGCCTCGAGGTTGGAAGAGGGCAGATATTTTCGAGAAAGTGCTTGCCCTTTAGGCCGTTGAAATCGGCTAAAATATGAATGAACACGATTTAAGAAAATAGATCGCGAAAAGATCACATAGCACAGAGTACATAGGATCTTTCCTAGAGCCCAAGTTTTCTTTCATCCGAGCAGTTGGAAACAAGATAATTGACCCAGGGTGCAAGGTTTATTTATGATTGCTAATATTTGTTAGAAATTCTTATTTCGAGACCTTGAGCAAATGAAGATTCGTTCATTTTGCGATGGTGCACCTGTTGCAAGCACTATATCGCTCAGCGAAGGCCTTTTTAAAGCTGCTAGTTTATTGATGATATCAGATACCTCAACAAGGTAAAACTCATACGAAACGTTCAGGAAAACTACTCTACGCTTCTGGGTCGCAAAACCAAAATTAACAGTTATCATTGTACATGTATGCGTCGTTAACACTGCCACGCGATAAGATAATCTTTGATACAAAATGGCGGACAGTTCTTTATTACCATCTCGCGAGTTTGTCTCTCTAAATTAAAACGAACATGAAGGAGATTTATAAACATAATGATTGTTTGTATCTCTCTTACGATGGCGTATAACTTAGATGGACTGCAAATTACGAGTAACTGAAAGCATTCGTTGATCGAATCGTCGAACTGAAGGGAAAGTGGTCAACGCCGGGTGGCAAAGCTAAAATGTTTACATATTCGGGATGTGACACGACGCTTACCTGGTGCCCTGGCAAACAAAACACGTTGATCTTACATGGCAAACGTAGAGTGGCCTTACGTAAACGTATGATTGAAATTTATCGATGGGCTACGTCTACCAACTTAATTTTGACAGTTTTCAGAGCTTGAGAACCAAGTAACGTCAGTAGACAACTTTTCAAGCAAGAGTCAGTATCAGTTTATCAAAAATTTAACAACACGCATGTATGCAATGGACAATTCTTACAAACTAAACTAGAAATACATGCATGCAGCAACCCCTCGCCTCGGTTGAACGAAATCAGTTAAGCATAGGGATGGTAACATGATTGGGGGTTTTTGGAGGGTACATCGTATAGAGAGAAAAAGAAATTGAGAAAAGTATGGAAATACTTTTCTGCACGTGGAAACACTGTAGTCATAGCAACTCGCAACGGCTGTATATTTTTAAAGAATCAAAGTTTACGCTCATATTTTTGTGAAAAAATGGCAAAAATACGACAAGATTCCTACCTTTTTGCGGAAGTTAAGTCACTCATCTATAGTCAGTGTTATAGTAAATTGTTTTAATTATTAATTACCATGAAATATAACATCAGACGTCTCATACAACTTCCGAAGTTTTATGTTACGCTTCGACCGGTTTTTGCACGGTTTTTTTCATTATGAAAACCAAGTTTATAAATGAAATTACAATGTTGTATATCATATAAAACATTCAGATTTATAGTGAAATACATTTGAAAATATTAAAGTTGTGTTTACCACAAAAGAATTACTCTTTAAAGCTGTGCCTGTGCCGGATGAAATATCATCAAGTGCAAAATCTTCCGACTTCATTATACACTGTGAATTCGGTCGAAACTCGAAAATTTGGTCTTTTTATTTGTTAAACCGTGAAAAGTCCGTACCACATTCAGGTTTCCTTCTAATTTAATTAAAAATACGTATATTCCATAGATATGAAAACATAAATTTAAAAATTTCATCAAAATTTTTTAGTTGACGTTTTAGTTTTAATCCAGACTGTTCATCTTAGCCAATCAGCGAGTTACTAATTACCAGTACTTTACTCGCTACAATTCGCGCATGCGCACAAGTACCATGACCATTGAACGTCCACGGTCCACGACATAGAATTTGAGCAACTTTGGATTCCGCTATGTTCTGTCACAATACCCGGGTGTAATAAATCTCCCAGCGGAATTAGTACCCTCGCACGGCGCTTCGCGCCGGCTCGGGGACAAGGCAAAATAAGAGAGATCTTGGAGAGAATACACCCGAGTTTGACATTTGGTTCGCTGGACATCAGGAGAAATGTTCGCAAACTCACTTTGGCTCCAGTGGGTCAATGGAGTGTTCTATAGCCAAGAAAATATGGGGACGTTCGAATGAATTCGGTATCAAATACAAGTTCATGATTTGCGATGGGGATAGTAAATCGTACAACAGTATTTGGGTTACCTATAGACGCTGTGAGTCATGCATGTGAGAAGTTGGAGAATACCGACAAGCGTTCAAATAGAAAAAAAAAGAAATGGCTTGATAGCGATGGTTATCGCAAATGGAGAGAAAGCCATGATAATGGTGAAGCTGAGTGTGCAAGCCCAATGAAACTAGATTGCATTGGCCTTGTGCAAAAGAGGATGGGGACTAATTTGAGGGAACTAAGAAAAAAAGAAAAAAAACTCAAGGATGGAAAATCAGTGAAGGGTAGTAAGCATAGACTTACAGACAAAGCTATTGATAAGCTAACAACCTACTATGGTAATGCGATTCGAGCAAATGTGAAACCTGGAAAGCTCACAACACAACAGCAGAAGTGCCCAATAAGCTTGATGCAACAAGCAATAATGGTAGTACTGTATCATACCTGTGAGCTAAAAGATCCAAACAAGAGGCATCAATTTTGCCCGGATGGCGACAACAGTTGGTGCTCTTATAAGAGGCAGGGCACACTTGAAAGAAAAGAGCTGCCTTTCATTCAGAGAGGTTGGTAGAGGTCATAATGCTATGGTGACTTTTACCAAACTTAGTTGGCTGAAGGGAAAGGACTAGGAGGGAAAGGCAGATTACCTGATGGCAAAATTGATGTGCTACAAAACTACTATGGACTTGCTGTTAGGGAGAATTTCATTTATGTGTTGTAGACCAAATGGCCACAGCAATGTTGCTTCAACAGACTCGAATCCCCAGCATCATCTCTGTTCCGATGGCGAAGATAGTTGGTGCGAATACAAGAGGGAGGAAGAGTCCTACAAGCACAAGAATGGTCTTCCTGAGTACATTGTGAAGGAAATTGAACCTATCTTTGAATAACTGAGCCAACCTGAATTGCTCTAAAATTGCACACATGGAATGACACAAAATGACACAAAATGTCAATGAGTGCCTAAATGGCCTAATTTGGGATCGCTGTCCCAAAACCACATATGTGGAACAAGAAACAGTACCTCTGTCAACCTATTTGGCTGTCTTGAAGTTTAATGATGGAGACATTTCCACTCTAAAAATACTGAGAGGCTGTTAGCTGTCAATACAAGCATAGAGGAAACCTTCAAGCAAAATGTAAATTAAGTATCTGACGCAATCCTTGACTTGGCAAGGAAAGTGAGAGGGAAGAAGCCTGCTGTCGCAAATCTGTTAAGTGTGCTTGAGCAGGAACCCTTGATATGGATAAAGACATTGAAAACAGTGAACTGGCACCAGAAACAAGCGTTATAGTACGGGGAAAGTTGGAGAAGCCAACAGAAATCATCATTACCGCGGAAAGCCAAGTAATCTGCAAGACGACAGGAAAAAATATCGTAGAAGCGTATGTGCTCTTAATGGCGGTATTTTATGTTTTTATGCTTCACTATCCCCCACCTGCAAGGAACTTTTGCTTGTATTTGCACAAATGTATTTTGCAAATTAAGGATAACAAAAAACTTCCTATCAACATAGTCAATTTTGTTAATGATGTCGATCGTGCATGTATGAGGATTTGTACATGCTCATACACATCACTTGTGCAGATTTACCAGAATTATGTGTACGATAAAATCTTACACACAAATTTGTGTTGCTGTGGATGCACTTGGGTTGTGTAAATTTACCGATATTTTTGTGTTCGAATTTACACAACAGATGTGTAAGCTACGGTTTTACACAAAATTTTGTGTTGCTGGGGATGCACCATCCTTGTGTAAATTTACCGATATTTTTGAGTAAAATTTACACATTAAATGTGTACCTATGGATGCAAATAATACTCAACTTTTTGTGTAGAATTTATACATTCGTTTTTGCAGTGTTAAGACTTGGATATCACGCCTGGTCTATTTATTGTTATAGGATGTCAAGATTGCGATCAATCGCGAATTGAGCTATCTGCCAAAAAGAGCACAGAAAAGGTAAAAGATAGAAGGAATTAAGACACCTTAGAAAAAAGAATATTGATGATATACAAGAGAAAGAAGGTGTTGTTTATGAAGCTGGGAGCTTTTAACACTTTGTAAGATACATTGACAGTATAGCAAACTTTTAAATTCAAATATTTTTTTTACAATTTCTCAGGTGTCATCAAACTTTGTGACATCATAATTTTGTAAATATTAGATGTATCAAATTGATATTTGGCTTGGGTACTTTCAATACCATTATCTAGTGAATAAAGCTGTCCAGATGTTTATATCTTTTATCATTAATGAATTATTTGCTAATTCTTTCCACTAACACATTAATTTATTCCAAAAATTATTCAATTATCTGAAAACTGGCCTAACTTTTTTTAGAAATAATTTTAATCAAAATTGAAGAGCTTTAGGCATTAGTTCAAGCTGGTAATCAACAACGTTTTGATTGGCTAAGACAGAATGTTTGTATTTCATTGAGAAAGTCAGCAATTTAACTATTGCATGCAGCCTCAATAGGGGTCTAATCGACCCGGTTCTCTATTCAGAGCCTTCAAACCGGTTGTGTCTGCGTTATAGTGCTAAATGACATGCGCGTATCAAGAAAAATAATTTTTCGGTTGAATTCCTCGTAAAAAGTTGGTATTGGCAAAGTTTTAGCTTAGATTTTTATTGAAATTCGTTTCTATCAAAAATACTAAGAGGTAGATGTTGTGTGTGCTTACAAAATATCTGAATCCGGTGAAGGAAAAGATATAAAGACCAAAAACTATTACCAAAAGTGTGAGTTCTTGTGTCAAAAGTGTTTTGAAAAGTATCACCCACGAAGTGTGTACTACATAGGAACAAATTTCTCAAATACAAAATATAAAATTTGAAACACGCGAAAAATATCGCTGGTGGAAAAGCCGCCTAAGGTTGCTTGGGAATCCTAATGTAGCAGAAAATGCAATGCTTGTTTCCTTCGATAAACTATACATTATACAATAATTGTTTTAACAACAAATGTGCATTTTATGCTCTGCTTTCATGCTTCACTCATGAAGAAAATGGGCAATGTTATACCTTAATAGATTCATTAGACAACTGGTACTGGTACATAATGAACAACACAACTGTATACTAAACATGGAACAGAGAAATAGGCCACAGAATAAAAAACAATACCACACAAAGAAACACAAGGATTGACAAACCACAGCCACTAGCAAGCGACGTACAAACTGAATATGAAAAACGAATTCCAAATAAATACTTGATAGACATACAGTAGGATTTTGAGCATTGCCAAGTGAATTAGCAGAAGAGAAGGATAAATCTGTACCTCACTTTCGCCTAGCCATTGAGTCATCTAAAGTATCCAAAATTCTATTGTTGTTGCAGTTGTTTTCAAGGTATATTCCATTCGAGACAAACAGCCAACAACTTTAATATGTCATCTCTGAACGAGCCTAAATATAGCTATATTTAAGCTAATTGAAATGATAATAAAATCCATGTGCATTTCTGAATGAGTCCTAAACATAATTGTATGCACTGAAGGCTTTTCAAAAGCAAATTAGAAATGATCAGGGCATTTATGTGCTTTACGAAAACCTGTGTGTTGTAAAGCATAAGTAAAAGCAAACCAAACCAAACCAAAGAAATTTTGGACTTTTGGTGGATTTTGTTTTAAAGCAGAACTATCATGATAATAGTGAGTTGAGATAATAGTGAGTAAATAAGTTGATTCCTTTTTTTGGGACGAATATAAAAGAATCAGACTGCAGTTTCTGTCAGAATAAGAACTAAGGTATTTTCATGCAAGTGTGTACAGTACCTTTTGATGCAATCTCGCAATGGAATTCATTTCCAAAGCATAGCAACTCAATCCATAAATATGCTTGTTACACCCCTTGTTATTATCTAATAAAAAAATTAATCGAGTAAACTTCCACTTTACAGCGATATAACTTATTTAAGAGAAAACTCACTACTAATTGCTAATAAAAATGTAGGGCAATAATAACCAACAGTAATTAATTATATGCACTAATCACACATGTAGTCAAAGAGTTTTCTTCAGCCCATTTTGGTATATTTAACAATTTAGTAAAATCACCTATGCATCATGCTGCACCCCTCCTAGTTTTACACAAGACAAAAGAGCTATGTGTGTAGTTATGGAATTTGAATCATTCACACTTGATTAAAATTTTTAAATCAAAATTAACATTGATAAACAATTTTCAAAAAAGATTAAACCTACTAATAACTAATGATAATATTATATAATATTGTGACAGAACTACACAATGTAGTTAAGAGGACTGCAGTTGATAGAATTCACATGGTTTGGAGACTAAATGAAAGTACAATACAACTCATTAACTATATTATTGTCCAGGTTTATGCAAAAAATGTTCCTTTCTGGTCATGTGTCTATTGTATTAGCAAAACTTTCCAATGGCATTCGTCTTGCTTAGCCCCTCAACCTTGACTACCAAACTATTGTTGGCCTACAGGGAAGGTGGGTGTTGAATTGAAGAAATAATCTACGATGAAGACCTTCGCTATTCTCATTCTGGCGTTGATCGTAACTTTTGTATGGTGGCTGCTCAGTTCAATTTGGATTAAATAATTTTTTGTGAACATTGTTAGTCGCGAGGTAATAGCAAATAAAGCTATGATGAAAAGTTGCAGGTAATAAGGCCTTTATAAGCAACAGAATACTTTAAACTTTCTACATATATACTAGGGCCAGATTTTGTACCCTGCAATTTATAACTGTGTTATAGGTGAAATTAAACACAAATCATTTGATAGTAATATAAAATCCCTTCACCAGTTGACATAATTAATTACGAAGAGGGGAAAATTCTCAAAAGACAATATTTTTTATAAAGCTGACTAGACTGTACCTACTTTTATTTTGCCCACTGTCGAGGCAGAATATGGGAAAAAACTGTAGACTACTCATGTAGGGCACTCAAGTAAGGATTTTTTTGGTGACTCATATCATATTAACAGCCAGTCATTTGCATTTTCCAGCCAATCAAAACATCGATCTCGCTAAAGCATAGTTCGATTAAGTCGCATAAATGTCAAGGTGGCAGGATATTTCTGTTTACACGCAGTCAACGATTACTGATTTGAATACAGAAAATAAAGCCAATAATTAACATTTAAACAATTTCTCACCGGTTAAAATGACCCTTTCAGGACAGTTACGATTATGAAACCGTGGCGTCGCTAGCATCTACAGGGTGTCCCGAAAAAAACGAAAACTATTGAAATCACTCATTGTTAAAATTTGAATGCCGAGTTCACGAATTTCAGCCCGTGGAGATTTAATGCAACTTATAAAATGCTAAATGCTTTGTGTTGCTGGAGAAAGGGGACATGTCAAAGGTCATGGTCCTTGAGATGCACATTTATATAAATATTGTTATCCATATTTGAAAATTGTAAATTTTGTTAATAAATATCATTTTTGCGAACAAGCAAATCTTACTGCATCATATGCATGCATAAAAATGAGTATGGTAAACATTTATAAACCTGTGGGTCCCAACAGAATGCTTCGGCATTCAAGCTCTAACAATTGCATTGTTATGGGTGATTTCAATAGTTTTCGTTTTTTTGAGACACTCTGCATTAGTGGGGTGGACATATTCATCTATTCATGTTCACAGACCGTTAAAACAATCAATTTGAAAAGAAATGAATAATGTAAAACACGAATATATGAATAAGTCCCCCCGCTTATCAAGCTGGCGACGCCACTGTTATTAAATGGAAACCAGGCTTAACTGCAGCCCAGTAACTGATTAAATATACAGAACTCAGTTGCCTATAGTAAACTGGCACTACAGTTCACTTTCTATACAGTGATGGAGGGCTACTGAAGAAGTTGTTTGACATTGACATTGTTTCATATGATTTTAAAACCCTTCGATTTTCTGTGTTATTCATTATGAAAATCACACGTTTTTCTTAAATGCTTTTAAATTATTTCTGGGTATAGTCATATAGATTATAAAATTCAATCGAGTAAAGTCATAAATATTAAACGAATGTCGATATAGCTATATACAAAGAAAAGAGGGAAATGCAAAAGTGTTTAGCGTCTTCGAAGTGACTAAATAGCTATACTCGCTGAATGTAGGCTATGAAAAGCTAACTCCGAAAAGCATACTCCTGATAAGAAAATTAAAATTCGTCTAGAGACATTTTTTGATACATTCACCGTATAACAAATTAATCAGACATGGACAAAGATGCGTGCAATCAAGAATGGAAATCCGCATCGATGCACTTCGGAAAATATGAATGCTAAGAGAGTTTACACACTTATTGTTATGATAATTATTTTACCATGGCCACTAAAAATCACTTTGGATAAACACTCCAATGTGTAGAAAATGTAGTGATTGGATTGATTCTGCGGATGATTTTTGCGCGGATTGATACAGTCGGCATCTTTCAAATCCCCAGGCGTATGCATTTTTAAATTAAGCTCAGGATCTATTTCCTTAGCTCGTGTATAAATCATTACCAAGGGTGTTATGAATGTTTAAATACACTTTAATTACTCAGAAAATTGTACACTGGGCGTTTCCATGAGAAATATTTATATGAAGAAAATCTTTTGAACAAATCAGAATTGCAAAATTAAATAGCAAAATAAACTTCAAAAAGAAACCTGTCTCGACTCAATAATATGTTGTCGCAATATTTAAGTGAAGAAGAAACCATCTGCCTTGTTTTGGTTGTTGTAATATTTGGATTGTTCGGATTGGTGTTAAATATCCTCTTGATCGTGTCAATTTTGCTCACTGACGGCTTTTCAGATAACCCAGCGAATCTATTTGTATTGAGCCTGGCTGTGGCAGATGCCTTGATAAGCTGCGCACTCGTTCCTCTTTCCATTTACAACATGTATCACTCCGCATTTGACGTTTTTTTTACAGCAAGTAATTTTTTTATCTTATCGACATCTGGAAGCATTTTCCTTTTAACATCGAATCGTTTTATATCAATATTGAGATCGTTAAGATATCCTGCCATTGTTACCTACGGTCGAACTAGAGCTATGGTCGGCGTTATATGGTTGGTCGCCCTCGTTGTCTTTTTCCTGGCCTTAATGAGGTTGATCTTCAACGTGATGCCCGATTTAATGATAACACGGTACATTGTCGCATTTTATATTGCATTGTCCATTGCAATGAGTGTGTACATGTACCATTCGGGCAGGATACACGCCAAAAGCATGGCTCAACAGGCGTTTTCTGTAACCGGTCAAATGCAGGAGGCCTCGCATGAATTTAGAACCTTGCGTTCGTTGTTTATGATCGCTGGAAGTTTTGGGGCATGTTGGTTGCCAGCAACAATGGTAACTATAATTATCGACAGAGAAAAAGATCCTGTTGTGTTTTATCGTGCATTATATTTTACTGCTCCCTTGATAGTTTTCAACACAATTATTGATCCTGTTGTGTATTATTTTCGAAGTAAAGGTTTTCATTTGTCTGTAAAAATGTTAAACAGGCGGATTGTAAATTCTGGATTTTGCGTATGTTGCTAACACGCGAAAAATATTAGAAAAATGAACTCTGCTCAGCAGGGAGAATTGGACAGATAGCAAAATATGTTTATAGAAAAAAAAAGGGCTTGAATAATGAAGAGTGTAATAATTGCGTTTAATAACTATGAGCATGTAGGTCCAAGAACAACGATATGCAAACAAACATAGCTGCATGGCAAGCCAAGCTTCACTTTATATGAAAAAAACAGAAGTTGACATTTACATGCAATGAAGACAGACAAAAATGAATATATGTAGGCAACATGTCATTCTTAGCCATATACAAAGTTTAAGTTCACCTTCACAAGTTTTTTTGTTTAAATAATTGTACACATCATTGAATAAAAATATTCGCCTAATAATTTTTTCCTTCTTTGTAAAGTTCATAGAATGATTTCAGACTTTCAGTTTTCGTGTTCTTGCACACCGTGCATGTGTGTAGAGGCATAAAAGCAAGGATCTATTTACGTTTTACTGCATGGTATGGGATTGCGTACTCCAATTTGCATCATGGAGTGATGAATTTATGCACGTATAGCGACATGGTAATTCAGACAAAATTAACATTCTATTAATTTCAGCCGAAATCGAAAGGAAGCTCGATTCACCGCTTGATTCGCCGGTTAGAAGTAAGGCCTAATTTGCATGCGTTCGATTTTCAAAGATATTGAAGTCGGATATTTCTTCTTTATTTCAAGATGAGAATCTGTTTGCTACGTTTAAAATTGATCCATTAGGAATTCGATCGGCGGATGTTGGACTTCCGGCTCTCCAGAGTTTTACACTTTTATTGTTTTATCTCTGCTGATTCTGTCTCACTTTCTGGGTATATTAAAGTTTTATCTTCACTCTTGCTTTCAACGAAAAAATCGGTTTACTGTGGTATTCAAAGTTGCAAACCGGATATTCATATATTCAGTTCTGCCCAACGGATTTCTATTGCACTTATACAAAGAAATCCGTACGGCAGAACTGCATGCGTATACATGAATACTCACCTCACAATTATCGTTCTAGTTACTCCACTGTACGCGGGTGCCTCGCTAACTCTCTCTTGTTAAGAAAATTGCCCGCTTGAAAATCTTTTTCGTGAGTTGACAAACCTGACCGAGATTGCAAAGAGTTCAGAAAATTTTATAGCGAATATTTTAACGAGCTATATATAATCATAATTAAAGAGGGCAATAATAAAAGATACGATGGAGGTTAGAGGTAGCATGATATTTTGAAAGTAATTAGATATCGCCGTGAAAAACCGTTCTGTTTGGAGTGTTTGAGGTTTTAAGTAAGTTTAAACCTCTTGCTTAACTTATCGACAGGTTATGCTGTTCATTCGTATAAACTTTATACAGAAATTGTCATTATATAATATATAATATATATATATATATATATATTAATAGTATATATATATATATAATGACAATTTCTATATCGAACGAACGAGAAAATTCTTGGTTAAAATGCGAGGTTTAACACGATCGAGTTTCGTACATTTGTAAGTAATTACACATCGGCTTGATTAAAAAACGTTTTAATGTGTCGGAAGTTTTAATTGAGTTTTAAACAACTGCGAAATCGAATTTTTAACTGCCTTATTTTTCTCTCAAAATTGGAATCCATTTGTCGTTAGAGTATATCATTGCACAATAAAATTGCACAAAGTGCGCGTGTATTTCATTTTAATAGAGCCCGGCTGGGAAAAATTTTAACGTACTTATTTGCATGGACGACCTAAAAATTATGAATATGCGAAAAAATAAGAAAAATACTAAGAATATTAAAAAGCAAAACTTTTGTTTTTAAGAGCTAGGAGATATTTTTCTATGTCGCGTAATATATGCTCAAAACCTTCGTTATATCTTTATGCAACAGCACTAAAATTTTCAGCATTAAAAATGTGTTGCAAACCTTAAAAGCATCCACAAAGTAAGTTTATTGTATAATCTCAAAATATTGTCAAAATGAAAAGATTTCTCGGGATACGCCGAGAGGAAAATGACACTTGAATCGAAGCTTCCTTTGTATTCATTCAGTTATAATGGCGTTGACATTTTAACATTGTTGATAGCCGCCGCATTATATTTTATAATAACTCCTTTCTTTGGTGTTTTGCATTCGCCAAATACAATTCAAAACTTAGTTCACAACATAATCTAAAGAATAACGGTAAAATAAATGGATTTTGAGTGGTACGCCGAAAAGATTTTACGTTTTGAGCGTTTTCCCGCCAAAATACGCGACATAATAAAAACTCTCCTCTTAATATAGTTATTCGAATTACTCAGATTGCTATGAAAGACCTATTGTGTACGTACCACCTGCAAAAATCCATTTTAATCATTACGCTGACTGTTTAATTGGAAAAGCCAACTCAGGGACGCCGCCATTCTCTGTCAAAGTCGTGTTACTTTAGCATGCCTCCGTGCTATCAAAATGAACTTTTCTTCGTTTTTTTCAGTACTACAAGCGAATTCAGGCGACCTTGTTGGTGATAATCTTTTGTTCTGTGATGCTTAGAAAGTCAGCAAAAGGCTTAAAGACAGTGCGCATGAGTTCTCACTGTTTTAGAATTGCAAAAGAACACGCTATATTCATGCATTTACTCATTATATTCCTTTTCATCAGCATTTTTCTCTTTAATTTTCTATGGATTATTCTTGCAAGCAACAAAATCTCGCGCATTGATTTTTCGAAAGCGAACGGCAACCGCGATCGTATATTATTTCCCTTGCGGTTTCTATCGATCGACTGCGACCGAACCGCGACTTAACCGCAGCCGAACCGCAACCGCTGTGTTAAGTTATTTCTGGACAGTGCTGTATTTCAAAAAGAACGTTTTACATCAAAATTTAGGGATCTAATTTTAAGACAATATGTCTAAATTTCCTCTTGGGGCGTGGCAACCATTAAATACAGTCTCAGAAGATATACTACACCATTATTGACAAATATTTAGTAAGAATTACATCTCAGGAAGACGGGCGAGGTTATTTCAGGAAAACAAAGTTTGAAGAAAAACCTAGTCGGATAACTTGGCTCAAGTGCGAGAGGCGGTATGCCGGAGAGGAAGGTCATAAAAAATTACTTTGCAAAATCGAGTTTTAAATTATTCATGCAGGTGAAGTGAAAGAAAATCGAAAACAGTAATTAACTGCAAAATAAAATACAAAGAAATATTAAGCCGCTTGATGGAATATGCCTAATGATTTTAAGGTTATTATATAAATATAGTTTTTTCTTTTAACTCAAACCACCTGCCAAAGACAAGGCGTTTCTTCACAAGCATTTAACAAGCGAGGTTAAATTTAGGAGAATGAACTTATAGACGGCAATTTTTAAGTCGTTTGTATAAAGCCTGGCCTGTGCTAATGCCCTCTTGATCCTCGTATCTGTTGCGCTTTTCATGCACTTTCATGATATGTACAACACGGAATTTGATTTTTTCCAAACAATAATTAAGTTTCTTGCCTTACCGACCACCCGAAGCATTTTTCTTTTGGCTTTAATTGAACCGTTTTATTTTTATAGTAAAATCATTAAGATATCCCACCATTGTTACCTTCAGACGAGCAACAGCTATAATCGGTGTTATTTGGTTGATCGTTATCATTTGAAGATCACCCGGTTCATTGTTGCAATCGATAGAAAGGCCGATCCTGTTTTATTTTATCGCGTACTCGGTTTTACTGCACCTTAATTTGATACTTTTAAATACAATTATAGAACCTGCATGTCGTGTATATTATTTTGGAAGTAAAGGTTTTCGTCAGTCGTTAAAAGTGTTAAATTAATTAAATCAAACTACAAACTAAATTCAGACCTCAATGTGTGATGAAATCGATGCGAACCCTTAGCGAACCCATAAATGCTTCACTTGTAAATTCGATTTGCAAAATATACATCATGAACCTCTCCAGTGACTCGGTGATGACTGGGGAGGGAAGGGAATTTATATATTATAATTTTTCAGCATGAAAAATTTATTTTAAAATCGACTGTCTTTACACTTTGGTAATAAGCATATGCAATTCAAACTCACTATATACAGCATTATTAAACACTTTTAGCGGTCATCAATGAATCTTGCCGAAAAAATAATTTCTCTATTATGTAAATATCGTTGAAAACAGATGTTATTAAATCTGGCCCTATACTGGCGCTTGAAAGGTAACGTTGATAGCTCTGCAGGCCTATAAAAATCTTTCTCGTTTTCATGTCTTGCTCAAATGATTAAAGGCAAGATATTTCTAGCAGTAAATTCCAACTTTAAGCATAAATTTACAATGGTGACATTTCATTGAAATTATTTGATACACTACGTCTTATCTTTACAACTTCAATATTGTGATTGTTTTTGTTCTTCTCGGGTGGCTATTTCTAACAGCAATATTTCCTATGTGAACTAGCCCTGAAACAAAAAAATTTGAAGATCCAAAAGAGCATGCGGCTTAATCCCATTTAGAAGAGCGCTTGAATCTAATTTTGTCTAAACGATAAATTAGCGTCTTAAGCGATAATTGTCCATAAATATCGCCAGGAAGCCGAGAGTTGAACATGTGACTGAATTCTCATGCACGAAAGAGGAAAAATATCTGCAGGTGACAAACTTTAAAAATATTTTCAACATATTTCAACCTGTTTCATGCCAAATCAAATGTTTTCCCAATACTTAAGTGAAAAAGAAACTATCTGCCTTGCTGCCGTTATTGTAATATTTGGATTTTTCGGATTGGTGTTAAATACCCTCTTGATCGTGTCAATTTTGCTCACTGACGGCTTATCAGATAACCCAGCGAATCTATTTGTATTGAGTCTAGCTGTGGCAGATGCCTTGATAGGCTGCGCAATCGCTCCTCTTTCCATCTACACGATATATCACTCCGCAATTGACGTCTTTTTTACAGCAAGTAACGTTTTTATCTTATCGACGTCCGGAAGTATTTTCCTTTTGACATTGAACCGTTCAATCTCAACAATAAAACCTTTACAGTATCCAAGAATTGTTACCTACGGTCGAGCTAGAGCTATGGTCGGCGTTGTATGGTTGGTCGCCATCATTGTGCTTGTCCTGGCTATAGTGAGCTTGTTCTCAAAGCGATTGATACCCGAATTAAAAACAACTCGGTTTATCATTGCATTTTACATTGTGTCATCTATTGTATTGAGCGTGTACATGTACGATTTGGGCAGGAAACACGCCAAACGCATTGCTCAACAGGCGTTTGCTGTCACCGGTCAACTGCAGGCGGTCTCGCATGAGTTTAGAACACTACGTTCGTTGTTCATGATCGCTGGAAGTTTTGGGGCATGTTGGTTGCCAGTAACAATTGTAACTATAAGTATCGACAAAGAAAAAGATCCTGTTGTGTTTTATCGCGCATTTTGTCTTACTGCACCCTTAATAATTCTAAACACAATCATTGATCCTGTCGTGTATTATTTTCGAAGTAAAGGCTTCCGTTCGTCAATGAGAAGTTTAAAGAGGCAGCTGACGAATTATGGATGTTGTGATTGTTGCTAAAGGCCATGTTAAACGGTGCAATTTTTCTTGCATCTTGCAATGCAAGTCTACTTTTAAGATATTTAAATTAGTGAAGAGTCATTGAGTGTAATAAAGACAAAAGTTTGGTAGTCTCCAAATTGATATCTCTGTATGAAAAGAAGAATTACATTGCATGTTGCATGAAAAATTTCACCGTGTAACAGGGCCTTAACATGCATGCAAAATTCGCTACAGAATCATGACAAGGAATAAGACGTCATGGAAGGTAAAAGATAAGGACTATATAAAATAACTTTCCGAAATTTGCGAAAAAATTATAGACGACGGGTAAGGCTACGCGCACACGAGCGTCGTTTTCGAGCGTTATCAAAAACAATTGCTTTGTTTTTTTCTGCTCAGGCGCCCTCCCCACACGATGTAAGGGAAAATATGCCTAATATGTAAAATTAGTTTCAACCTTTATAGTAAACTGGCAGTGTTTGAGGCTTTTTTGGATGAAAACGAATGTGAAAACGCTCGGAAACGTCACCGTGTGCACAAATTAAGCCTCAATTCCGCAAGGAATAAAAAACTCTTGTCGAGTTGACACGCGTGTGGACGATAAAAGTAGAAAATAAGAGGACAAAAAAAACAGCTAGGTTGGAACTAGAAAGAAACAACATGAACCATATACTAATCTATTCGACATCAGAACTTAACCTTATTATAGATCCACCTTGCCAACGGCGAAAATTGTTAAATAAGTTATTAAAAGCTACGCACATCTCTCGTGCATGCTTTTATATAATCAATATTTAGTGTAATGATTGATAAAAATGAATGATATTAGATCCACCTTGCGAACGGCGGAGAATTGTTAAAATAGATTATCTGAATATTCTACTTGTTCGAAAAAGTTTGTTCGTATTTATTATATGGCAATGCCAATGGATCACTTCCGAATTTTCAGCGGTCCCTTACTTTCGGGTAATGGACCGGCGTTACAGCTAGGCGATCAGCGCATTACCAGATGAAAAACAAAGAAATTCCGAATGAAAAAGGCACAAATAAATGCTCAAGAGAAAATTTAATTGCTTTCGAAATTAATAAGACGTCTCAAGGCAGTTTAGGTAAATTTATTAACTCAATATTTTACTTTGTTTTTTTATTAAATGCGCGTACCAGGAGGCTATATACTAATAAGAATTCATGCATTATCCCATATAACTAGAACGAATGCATGCATGCAAAATCCTCTTGCCTGAAGCAATAAACATGTATTTCCATCACTGAAATTCTATAATACTCGTTTTTGCTGAATGATCGAAGTCGTATATAAGTAAAATCCTATATCAAGTACAAATATAAAATCGACTCTCGAGCTATCACATTCAACTATAAGAATTCATTAATTGTGCTACGAATAGTTTTAAACACTGTACTACAACTTTTAGCGAAATTTCAATTCATTTTTAAACAAGTTCATTTTTAAAAATAAATGCTTCCCCAAACAAAATCATTTTAACGAAATTGACGAATAAATTCAAAGAGGTGTTGTACGTTTGTTGATAAATCCACACGCAAGTTAAACTTACAAAATACTTGCATGCTTTAAAATACAAACTCTCCCTATTTACCTGTTCAAAACACTCCAAAAATGCTTTAAAATCGTAGATTTTTCACCATCTATTTGAATCAAAGTTTTTCTATCCAAAAGCATCTTTTACTTTATTTTTTAATCAATTTTACGAGTGAATTTTTCGTATATTTTCAGAACCATCTAAATGAAAAATGTTTGTAAAAAAGTTTTAAATTATTCAAAATATCAGTTATGCTGACGCGAACAAAAATTTTGATTTAGCCAATCGCACGCTTGCAAACGTTTGCTAGTTACTAGTTTCAACTCGTCTTAAAAGCACGCATGGGCATGCATAACTTACAAAAACGCCCAACGTCCATGACATAATGGCGGACAACTTTGATTTCGCATTTGCATTCCTGCGGCGTAATTAAAATCTCCGGGCGGAATTAGTACCCTCGCCTGGTGCTTTGCACCGGCTCAGGGATAAACTTTTTATCAACCTCGTTTGCTCGGTCTTTACCGAAAAATATCGGACCTCGATGTTTTTGTTCAAACCTCGCTCCTCGAGCTCGGCCTGTTGAAAAAGACCTCGGTCCGATATTCCTCGGTAAAGACCTCGCGCTCGTTTAATAAGAAGTTAGTAATTCTCCTATTTCATGAAGTTCTTTCCAGATTTAAAAATACTTGACAAAAATCCTTGTACCAAGCTCACAGAGAATAAAGAGAAAAATATTTCTGTAAAGAGTAAATGCCAGGAGCTTTAATTACATCATCTGTAGATCATTTTGCGATTGGCTTAATAATATACTACCGTATTACCCAGTCAGCATATGGTTTGGTTCGCAGTGTAATATACCAGTCAGCATAAGGTTGGGTTTGCAAGCATACAGAAAAGACAAGCTAATGCAAAAATTACATTTACACTTATGAAGCTATACAATTTCATAGGTTTTATGGTGCAAAATTAATGCTGTGGTTGGTGTGATTGTGTATTAGTGTGTTGGTTATGCAAGTACAGTACTTGTCCAGCCAAATCTGAAAACGTCGAAGTTCTCGCATTTTAAGGGGGCGTGTGTGGTTAAGGGGGATAATTACTCGCATGATGCAAATATATTATGAACTAGTGATTTTTTCTCACCTTCTCTGGTTCTGTATATAGCTCATACTGTGATTACAGAGCCACGCACTGTTTTTGATTGTATAAAAAGGCGGTTAACTTGGCCAATCAGAATCGTGTATTTTCTAGTTAACTACGATTTAACTGTTTAAAATGTAGTTAGGAGTTTTATGTGGTATATTATAATTCAGTCGATTATTCTATATATACTAAACAACTTTATGATAATAACATATAGTGATATTTAATCACTTCTGTAGCGCCATTTCTTCTAACGGACTTATTACTCCGGCGTCAGCGACGGAGTTGAAAATTCGCCCCGGTTTTGTTTTGTTGTTTTTTTTTTGTTTTTTTTTTTATTTTTCGTCGTCGCAAGTCTGAAATGGCGCGAAACATTCTAGTATTTAAAATGTGTATATGTTACTGTATTTATCTACGTCCCAGTCTTATCTCCTAAGAGTTGTGGTGCACAGATTTGGCTAATTTTCCGATGCGCGATTCGATTTCGTTCGCATGATATACGGCAATTCCTTCAAGAGGAACAAATAAACCGTTGTTTTCACGCTCTTCGATTAAGTTTAGATTGAATTGGAGTAAGAATATATTTAATACATGTAGATTCTGGTCCTATTTTAATAATATCGCTGCTATTTCGCCGTTTAACGTGGTAATGATGTGGTCGTGTATGGGCGCGTTGACACGTCGTAGTTTACACAGGATTGAAGATATAATATATAAGCGCGAATTCCAAAGGCTAAGTGTAAGACAAAGCGAATGTATCATGCGGTTTGTTTACATTTTCGAACAATTGAACTTCTATACTTTTTAAAGTACGATGTGCTGCTGAATTTCGCGTTCGAACATTTAGCTTCGTAAGGCGTCTAAATGCGAATATGAACTGTATTGTTTATGTTCAGAAGCTTTATATTAAAGACTGGCACGTGCGCCGGAGTTAACGCCAGAACAGGCGTCTTGTTTACTTTATGATTACTTGTATTATATATAATATATATACTTATATTTATTTATAACGACTTATATTTATTACAGATAATTTAATTCTCTAATATCCGTATTTATATAATATAGTGGATTTTAATAATTTCAATAAAAAGGTCTTCCTTTTCTAGTTTCTATACTATAGTTCTTATATAATTATGTTGATTCACTAGGGATTCTTCGCAGTAAACTCCGGCATGAGCGACGGGGTTGAAAATTCGCCTAGGTTTTGATTTGTTATTGTTTTTTTTTAAATTTTTCGTCGTCGCAAGTGCGTTTTGGCGCAAAATACTAGTATTTGAAATGTGTATGTGACCGTATTTATCTACGTCACAGTTTTGTCTCCCAAGAGTTGTCTCAAGCGCGCGGTAATACTAAGGACCATTGGCAACACCAGGAAAACTGGACACTATAGTAATCCGATTACTTCAGCAATTGCTTGAAGTGAAGGAAATGTAGCCGAAAATAATTTTGAACACATGTTTTTTACTTTTATAGCCTTTTCAGGTGTTAAACGCACGATCATATAAGCAATGAGTCCAATATGAACCCAAGAAACACCAGCCGCTAGGCTGGTACCAAGACAGATTTGTCTGGATGTGTAATAAACCCAACTTAACTGTAGCAATCACTGTTTTAGAGCATTCATCAATTGTATCTCCTTGGAGATATGTATCATCAATATAGCCAAAGCAAACATGACCTAATTTACAAAGTGTTGCAAATAAAGGTTTCAACAACTTGGTAAAAACTCGAGGCGCACAACCCAAGCTATTAGGCAAACAGGTAAATTTGTACACGTGACCGCGCCAAAAAATTTTTAAAAACTTTTGGTGCTCTTCGGGCAATTGGTACGGCATAATATGCGTCTTTTAAATCAACAGATGCCATATAAGAATCTTTCCGCATCATTTTTATGGCGGTCACTAATGTATCCATCTTAAAGTGATGGTACTCGACAAAAGCTATTAAGCTGTTTGAGATTTAAGATCATATACGGCAATTGCCGTCCTTTTTAGGACGTACAAAGACAGTTGAAATATATTCGCCATCTTCGGGCTCAGAGAGTTCTACAACCCCTTTTTTCCAACAATTTTGTGACTTCACCGTCAATTATGTGCTGCTCACAGGCAGATTGGCTAGGAATCCGATTTTGAATCGGTTGTACCCCCTCGATAAACTCTATAAGGTAATGAGAGGCAGTGTCTAGAATGCTCTTGTCAGAGGTAAGGCATGCCCATTCGGATAAAAAATGTTTTAATAGTATAGTATACTGTGCAAGAATTAACCTGACAAAAACCAAGGTTAACCTAGGTCAAACCTCGGTCTGATCGCGGTTGGAGGTCGAACCGTGGTGAGACGGAGGTTTAACTTTTTTGTAAGAATTACATCTATAGCTAAGGAAGACAGGTGGGGTTATTTCATGAAAACAAAGTTTGAAAAAAACTATTGACCGTGCATGACGATGTAATGGATGTACAAGGAATTTCGAAGGCGTTTTTGTCAATTCATCCATCATTTGTAACACCTCGTTCGGATCAAACGAAAACATATATAATTATCTTCAATTTCTGCTATAAATAATGATTGTGTTTCTATTCGTCATTCATGAGTTGCTGGAAAAGCCTGGTGATGCAATTTTTTGTTTAGCTCACTACTGCGCGTTTTCCAGTAGAATATGGGGAGGTTGCATTTATTATTCTATAGCTGAACCGTCCACTTTGGGCTGCTAAAAGGTGAGAAGATTGTTAAAAATTTCAATTCAGATTTTTGTTTGTGTATCCTTTATCTGTATAAAATTAGAGCATATCACTGTTAATTCAAAAGAGTCATTTTGACTCCTTCAAAGGAGTCGTTTTCTTGACCCCAGGACGACTCCTTGAAAAGAGTCATTTTGACTCATTTTGGGTTGACACCTGTAAAGAGTCATTTTAACCCTTTAACTAGAGTCATTTTGACTACCCATGGAGTCGTTTCAAAATGACTCTTGCAAGAGTTAAAATGCAAAATAACTCCTCAAAAGTGTCGTTTTAAAGAGTCATTTTGATTTTTGACTCTCCTTTGGCATCAATTTTACTCTTCTTTGGAGTCATTTCGACTCCTTTTTGTCCTCGATTTTACTCTTATTTGGGGTCATTACGACTATTCTGTGGCATCAATATTACTCTTATTTGGAGTCATTCGACTCTACTTTAGCATCGATTTTACTCTTATTTGGGGTCATTACGACTATTCTGTGGCATCAATATTACTCTTAATTAGAGTCATTCGACTTTTCTTTAGCATCGATTTTACTCTCATTTGGAGTCATTTTGACTCCTTTTTGACATCGATT
The DNA here is from genome assembly GCF_004324835.1 of Dendronephthya gigantea. Classification (NCBI taxonomy): domain Eukaryota; kingdom Metazoa; phylum Cnidaria; class Anthozoa; order Malacalcyonacea; family Nephtheidae; genus Dendronephthya; species Dendronephthya gigantea. Next base: position 22,530 of record NW_021163124.1, read on the forward strand.
TTTCTCTTATTTAAAGTCATTTCAACTTTTCCTTGGCATCAATGTACTCTTATATGGGGTCATTTGAACCCTTCTTTAGCATCGTTTTTGCTCTTATTTGGAGTCATTTCCACTCCTTTTTGACATCGATTTTACTCTTATTTGAGGTCATTACGACTATTCTGTGGCATCAATTTTACTATAGTACTGTACAGTCACCAATATTAGTTTCATGAAGCTTGCATATAATACAAAAGCAGAGTTTGAGTAAACGATGTTTAATAATGTATATGCAGTGAGTATTACAGCATACCATACATGCATCCCGCAAATAGGTTTCTTTGAAGAGAAATTATATATAATAAATATCTATATAAGCATGCAGGCTTTAAAATATCGGCCAACAGGCCATCTGTCAAATGTCCGGGTCTGGGTTGGATATACATTTTTAAAATTAAAATATCGTAAATGGCCATATGTTAGCAGCAATTTTCAAACGATTAAAACAGTACAAAACTTCAGAGACAAAGAAAAAGCCTCAAATGTTATTTTATTCTGCAATTACAGTGGACAGCTAAATGTTTTATACTTCATAGACATAGTGTGTATTTTTTATATCAAAATTCACATTACACTTTCAAAAACACTTTTTGGAGTTAAAGCAAAGGTGTATAGCCTCTCACAGGTTTATCCGTTTGCATAAAAAGCTGAAAATTAAACAAATAAACAACATAAAAAGCTGAAAATTATACAAATACAGCTCATCCTTACTGCGAAGCAAATACGAAAGAAACAAAGTAAACACGCACCCTTTGAAAACACTTATAAGCTTGCAGATTATGAATTATTTCTCTTACACGGCTTTCGGTCTTGATTGTATCCCTGTTCATCTTTGCTATCTGTTGTGCTTCACATATCTTGTTTCTTCCCGTTTTACTTTGCACAAAGTTTATGAAACGCTTTTACAAAAAGGTTTACGAAATGACAGTTAAATTGCTGACGTTCTCATTGAAATTCAAACTTTCTGTCTTAGCCAATCAGAACGTTTGTTGATTATTTGTCATTAAGTCATTTTTTATATCAGCATATACTTATCAGCATGAGTCAGAACTATTAAAGTGGATTTATGTATAATATATTTTTATGTGTGCATATCCTGTTCCAGCTGACATTTTCAAGAAATATAAAACCTATATGCATGCAGTGTAATATATTTTTTCATATTTATTTCATTTTATAAATTTGCTATGTTAAAAAGTTCGAATGAACTACACATGCATAAACTACATGCAAATGAACTACACACATGCAATGGCTGGAATCACCACACAGAGATATGTCTCCAATAACGGGGTTCCACAACTAATTTACAAATAGACGGACACAAACATACACTTATAAGCAACTTAACAAATTTATAAGACTTTCTCAATACATGAAAAAACGATAACAACTAATATCAAGTGTATTTGTGTCATAATAATTGAGTATTTTTTTAATGTGTTGACTGGTTATTTGCTTCAAATATACAAAGGATTTGTAATACACGTAACATGCCTAATGACCTCAATTTAATATTTTAAACAAATTATTTGTTTTGTATATTAGTGGCTGTTATAAAAGCCAGAATGACTCTAAGAAAGAGTTCCACCACTCCAACAAAGAGTCATATGGCTCCAAGAACGAGTCACATGACTCCATGTGAACTCTATTTAAGAGTCTATTGACTCTTGCGAGAGTCTTGTGACCCTTCAAAAGAACTAAACGAGTCCTCCGAATTGTCATTTTAACCCAATGTTGGAGTTAAAACGACTATTAGAGTCGAAACGACACATTAGAAGAGTAAAAATGACATTTTGAATAAAGGTGTTGAAATGACTCGCCCTGGTCAAAACGACTCTTTTGAATTTACAGTGTAATTAGAGCATAATTAATGTATATACTTATAGTTAAGTTCAATAAAATATTGCATGTCAATGCAAAGGAAACATGACTAAAAAATACTAACAATATTCATTCAAACATCGAGACCTGGATTATAGATTTAGTGTTTGATATCTTGTAAGTAATTAGGTTGCTGTAAAAATCCCTTTATGTACGGCGTCTTTTGACTCGAATTTTAATCACCTGCTAAATCCATTTCATCCATTAAGCTCATTGTTTGATAGGGAAAGCCATTTTAAAGACTCCGCCTTCCTCATGCAGTATTGGACTCTATATTTAGCCATTTAAAATGGAGTCGATTTGATATAAGTGGGTATTTCATTGCAGCAGCATTTGCTTTTTCACATTCTATCGCTTTGTATAGTATATACTGAGAGGTATTTATGTTCTCAGGCTTCCAACGCCTTGTGCAGAACGCCTGGAATTCAAGTATAATCAAGACGCAGACATAAAGAGATAAGCAAGGCTATAAATACAGGAGAATGGCCTGTGGAAAGATTTGAAACATTTGAAGTCAACCTACACGGTGGAAGTAAAAATAATAATGTTGTCCATGTACCTAAGTGAAGAGGAAATTGTATGCACTATTGCTTTTGTCGTAATATTTGCATTTATTGGATTTGTTCTAAATGTCTTCTTGATTCTGTCCATCATCTTCACAGAAGGGTTTTCAGAAATCCCAGCTAATATATTTGTATTGAGCCTGGCTGTGGCAGATGCCTTGATAGATCTCCTGTCAGCTCCTCTTTGGATATACAACATATATTACTCTGTATTCAATATATCTTTCACATTAGGCAAATTTTTTGCCTTAGCGACTACGGGGAACGTTTTTCTTCTGACACTTAACCGGTTTATCTCTATCGTGAGATCTTTAAAGTATCCCACCATAGTGAGTTTTAAACGAGCTATAACTATGGTCGGCGCTATATGGTTCGTCGCTTTTATTCTTCTTATCCTGGGTGTAGGGAGCTTGATCTCCAACGTGATATCCGATCTAAAGATCACACGCTACATTGTTGCATTTTACATTGCGTCATCCATTGTATTAACTGTGTACATGTACCATTTGGGCAGGAAACACGCCAATCGTTTGGCTCAACAAGCTTTTGCTGTCACCGGTGAACTGCAGGCGGCCTCACATGAGTTTAGAACGTTACGTTCCTTGTTGATGATCGCGGGAAGTTTTGGAGCATGTTGGTTACCACTAACAGTCACCACTATGATTGTTAAAAAAGAAAAAAAATCCTGCTCAGTTTTATCGTGCGGTTTGTTTTACGGCCTTTTTACCATTGTTAAATACAATTA
>NW_021163125.1:0-220000 GCF_004324835.1 Dendronephthya gigantea
CGGTCCGGTGACATACGGAAAAAATTGAAATTCATACCAAATAAGTAAGGAATATTATAATATTGAAGTATTATAAAAGAATATGAAGTATTCTCTATCATGCCTAATCCCAAGTTCAAGGACTAGTTTATGGTACGCGCAAAGCTCTTCTCGCTTCCTAAATATTTCTCTGGCCCAGAAGCGAGGTTTTTCTTGTTGTCAAGTCGTTGACTTTCGGAAAACGTTTGATTTTTTTATGTTGTTAAAGCCTATCTACACGATGCGATTTGTCGTATACTATTGCCATTCTGACGAGTAAACACGAGTTGATGACACATTTTTGTTCATGCGCTGATAACGAATTTTAAAATCTAACGTTTGTGCGCGTGTTTATTCAATCATATACGTCAGGGTAAGAATCGTATACGACTAATCGTATCGTGTAGATAGGCCTTTATAGGTCTTTCAAGATTATACTCCAAAGACACGGAAAGACAGGTAGCGACGAATTCGAGGTTCAACCTCGGTTTTACCTCGGTTCAACCACGGTCAGAGCTCGGTTTGACCTAGATTAACTGCCGTTTATGTTAGGTTACTTCTGTATAGCACTGCATATGTAGATCAAATTAACTTCATGAAAAGCTAACTTGTACCACGTGCATGCAAGCACTATATTCATGCATTATTATTCACTTTGATTCCAACAACATGATTTCCACTGCATAGATATAGTTGAGGAATAGGTGCATAGCTGCATAGACATAGATCTTATATTGGTCTCATTTGATCACAATAAATGTAAAATTGGATATTCTTCGTAATCAGATTTCATTATTATTTACTGAAAGTGTTATATCATCTGATGGTGCTTATGCATCAGACCAGTGGCGTAGCCAGCACAATAATTGGATACGCAGGATATCCTGTGTTTGGATATGCAGGATTAATTTATTTTCAAATCAATTGTTTTCACAGTCGGTTAAGATGAATATATTATAAACATGCCCCCCCCCCCAATCGCTCTCCACGGAGACCCCTGATAAGCAAATAATATGCATGTATATTTTACAGCTTAACACGGTCACCTACATTAACGCCTGTATTCTAAAAGCTCACTCACACTCAAACTCATTGAGTGGGAGATCCTATAATCTTCTCATAACGTTTCCATGGCGGTATTTCCAGCCGAAAAGGGGCTTGATTTTCAGTGATTTACCTTATATTTTTCCATCTATTAAAAGAAAACTTTCTCATTGACCAGCATTAACAAAATTTATATGCCACACTCGATGAGTGTGAGTGTGAGTGAGCTTTTTGAATACAAGCGTAAGTCTTCCACTGCTTTATCAAGGATCCTTGTTTCATTAATCAGCTAATTTCTAAATTTTGATAAGTATTTCTCAACCCTAAGATGTTTACACTGGCTTTTGCCAATTTCATTTTCTGTTGACGTATGCCCGTAATAATTTACCCGTAAAATTGCCTCTTGAAAGAAACAATTTCGGCGCATGTTTTATAATCTTATCTATGGGACACGATTTTCTTTGATTATCAAAAAAGCTTCAAACTGGTGACATTATTTCCCTTCAAATTATAATTGTAGATATCTCAAAAGATGATATATGGCTCCTTACAATTTCAAAAATATTAAAAACTCGTGATTTAAATTAGATATAAAATTTTGGCAGCAGATTTCTTCCTGATCTGCAGGAAAAGAATTTTTTTCAATACATTAGGTAACTAACATTCTAACAGTCCTAAAATTGTCGATAAATATGATTATTCACCCACTTTGCTCGAAAACGAGTCTGCTACGCCAATATTTCAATTTTTAAAAACCTTAACAAGTAAAGGGAAAATTAGACCAAGTCTAAAAAAATTCGTCAAATAGTATTATCAATATTTTAATTGTCACAAAAATCACTTTTTTATTCTTAAAAAATCTTGCCAGGACAGAATTTTTCTACACTTGTTTAAATTTTAAATTTCGCAAGAAAACGTTTTAAAAAACGTTTCTCAACGATTAGTTAATATTTAAGATGATTCCAAACGCTCTCATATAATATTAAGACACAATACGATTCAATTATAAAATTTACGAGGGGTCAGAATCCGTGACAAGAATATAACCCAAATCTGCTGGCGGAATTGGACCCCGTAGGTTTATATTTGCTAGCAGATCCTCCGGTTCAAATATGGGTATGGACCAAGGTCTGTTTTCAGCCGGGTCCAAATCCGCTTTCACAACTGTAAACCGGGCCGTAGCTAAAAGCGTAATTATATGGATGCTGGTTTATATTCATATGTTCATCTATTGTTCCTTTGATCTTTAAAAATTATTATATGATGCAAGATACAAGAAGAAAAAATTCGACAGAATAAAACTTCGTTTGGGAACCCGGACTGCCAGTTAGCGCTCTCAACGTTCTATCATATGCATATCCAACAGAAGAGGATACTTTTGACCTGCAATAGAAGAAGCAGTGTGGGTCAAGTAAGATAACAAACTGGGGGCATTTTACCAAAAAAAGAAATTTGTTCAATTTGACTGCTCTCAATTCAAAAGAAAATATGCAAATATTTCGCTGGCTAACATTTCTCTGCAGGAGGATATCCAGCCAAAGCGAACATACCGTGCCAGAATTTTAGGCCAGGATCTCCACAACTTATTTGCGTATGGCTCATAGAGGGCACCAACATAGTAAAAAAAGAGAAACAAAGAATTTTGAAAAAAATGCATAACATATCCCTCTCACGCTTGTGGTTGTCATCGCAAGGAAATTTCCTTGCATATGCATTGTGGAAACCCTTATTGTAGCTAATTGCCTTTAATTGCATGATAATATTCAAATAATTCTGGTCTTTATAGCTCGATAATGTTGCGAACTAGACTTCATAATAAATAAGGTTTTTTCTTCATTTTAAGAGAGCATCAGAGCAGCATGCTGTCGCTAATAACGAATATATACCACTGACGACAGCGGGGACAGTCAGCGATGAAGGTAGGTTTGCTGGAATGTAGATCACAAAGCTCTTTGTTTAACATATTGTCAATGTTGTAGGCCATAAACCATTGAAGCCAGGAATTTGATAAATAACCTTGTGTTATATCAGTATAATTTGTTTCAGTACGACAGTGCTCAGAATCCATAAGAAATTTTGTGAAATGCAGTGCATTTGCGCAAGGATTGTGAACTAATGGTCCAATTACTTAAATTTCAACACAGACTTTATCGATTGCTACGTTGGACGAATTTTACTGATGAGTGACTTGGGCTATGTTCACGCTAAACTCAGAGACCACGATCTATCTCGCCAAGAATCAACCGGCAATGGTTATCCTTAGGTAGGGGCCCTAAATTTAGGGTTTCATATTCGCAAATTCGTAGCCGTGTGACTGCCGGATGTGATTCAAAAGCGAATGTAGTTACGGTGATTGAAAATGCTTCCATGTACAACCCCAATTAAGCCTGGTTTCCATTTAATCGTAAATGTGACGTGAACAAGTAATTTTAACCAATGACAAATAGTTCAGATATAAATTTATCTTTTAATTATTTCTGAATTCAAATCGGTCATTGTTGCATGACTGCACACACATTGATATATTCTATCACATCAGCCACAATGACATGTTCACAACACATAGATTAAATGGCAACCAGGCATCAAATTATTGCGTATAGTTTGAGCCCTTCGGTGATGTGGTAAAGTATTTAGCTATAATTTTAAAGACACAATAGTTTTAACTGTAAAAATTACGTAATTTAGCCTTTAGGCTGCAAAGTAATTTTATTAAATACAAATACAAATAAATACAAATAAATACAAATACAAAGTATTCCCAAGCGACAGTTTGAGAATCGATGTTGCATGTCTCGTCACTTTTAGAATATTGTAGGGTATAATCTTTTTAAAGGCAGTAAATGGGTCAATCTCTTCGCTGCGCTCGCTCGTGAGAAAATGTTCACGATGCGAAAATTTTTGAAACTCGTTATGCGACCCCCAAACATAGACATGACATACCGTGTGATATATCTGCGTTAGGAAATAAACAATCCAAGCCTGTTTCTTATGAACAAAAAGGAATTCAAGTGAAACTCCAAGGAGAAAACATTGAGAACGAAAAATGTCATGATGGTATGAAATTTTATATAATAAATGCAATGAAACTCGCAATTTCTTTGGTTAGTAGGCGTGCAGGATGAGAGAATCCCGCAGGAGAAGTTACAACAATTTCATTGTAGTTATTTTATAAAGAAAATAGTAAATGCTTCTTAACTTTCAGAAAGCGTAAAAAAACACTCGCTACGGCTCGTGCTTTTTCACGTTTTCGGAAAGTCTCGCAATATCCCTGGTGGAGTATCACGTTATCCTGCAACGAAAACTATTTAGTATTCCTTTATTATGGAACATTTATCTAAGAACCAGCCTGGTTTGAATTGATTGACTATACCAGCAAAAATAAACAAAACCGCCACGTTTGAACAAAGAATTCGAAGTAAGGTTAAAAACTTAAAAAAAAGCCCTTGCTCGAAACGTGGAAGTTATCTCTGCATTCTTCAAGTATTCGGCTTATTGTCTTAATATTAACATGACAAAATTTCTGGACGCTAATTTGTAAAGACGAGCACATGCAGTCATTTCTCTAATTATACGTCTTCTGTAATCTTTGGAAAATGCTGCAATTTCATTGGCAACCTTTTCGAGTTGCAGTTGCTCTTTTGCTCATAGCCAATAAAAATCACTCTAGTACATGCAACTAGCCAATCAGCATTCAGGATACAAAATATAGATTTAAAATTATACTAATTTTTAATTATTTCAAATTGTACTATTTACCAAGCATTGTTCTGATAAATTATAATGAATTTCAATAAATTGTATCTTTAGATATATAAACCTTTATATATGGTAAACGCTCGTATGACTTGGGCATTGCTTTCACTCCTATTCGTTCTATTACCATCATTAATTGCCCGACCCAATTTGTCCTATTACTTATTAATTGTATATCTTCTGTAATCTAAAGACAATTTATTGAAAGTGCCTATACGGCTATATCATTGTTGCGATTTTGGATATATCAAAAGTCTAAGGTATTTTAAAAATCTTTACAATACATTTTTTAACTGAAAAAGTTTGTCTTGATGGACTTATTAGCCTTTAAAGTTACCGGAAATGACGTCAAATCAGGAATTTCGTGCAACTGAAACAAAAGAATCGAAAAGAGAATCCAATTCCCGATTTAACGTCATGCCCGGTAACTTTAAAGGCTATAATAAATCGATCAAGAGAATTTTTTAATAAGATAACGTATTGCAAAGATATATGAAATACCTTAAAATCTGCAACCATGGTATATAGACACTTGAACTTCACTAAAATAATAGACCTTTCTTAAAACCACGTTAAACGCCGAAAGTCTGATCTTACACGAAATTTGATTGGCTCCTTAAAACTATCAAGCTAACAAACTTCGTGCAACATCAGACTTTCGGCGTTGGACATCATCATGAAAAAGGTCTATTGTTAATTTTTATCAGAATAATATATCCTTGGTAAATAGTGCAATTTGGAAGTATTAAAATTTAGCATAATTGAGAAACAAGGGCAGATTTCGTTCTAAGCCAATCAGCGCGTTTGTTGACATTTTTGCTCTCCGCCAATCAGAATGCTTGAAAATAAGAATTGCAAACAAAAGGAGCGAGAAAATATTGCCGTATTCTAAGGCATCCGTGAGCCAGAATATTTACTTTTTATATTCGAAACCGAAAGAATGTAAAAAAACATAAATATATCTTGAATTTTGCCGTGGGGTTTTTTAAATTTCAAAACAAAACGTGAAATATCGACGTTTGAATTATTGCGATGATCGCGCTCTATGGCTGCAATATATCGTTGAACCCGATAAATTATTTGAAGAATAATGTCGGTTTCTTCTCAGGATTCTCCTTTCCGTCTTATGTTTTCATTTCAGTTCTGGATAATGCTACTTGGAATGAGTTGGATCTTTGGGGCAATGAAAACACCATGATTTAAATAATAACCATTGTTCGGAGCTTGCTAAAATGTTTACGCTCAGTGGACATTCTGTCAGAACATATGGCATTGTTTATGCAATAGTAGAGATTCTCAGCACCAGCATCCCTGCATATCACCTCAAAGGCATTGGGATCCATTTCTGGTTGGGAAAAATTAACAATGTGAGACTTGATTTTTCTATGATCATCACTGAAATTGGGGAAAAATTATGCTTTCTTGAGCAGTGAAGAATAATCATCTGCAGAGAGAAATACACTGTCAACTGTTTGGCACTCTTTGTCTGCAACATCCAGTGTCTTTCCTTGCAGCATTTACCAGAAGATATATAATAGATGCCAAAATCATACTCGTGGTTTGCAAATCAACTCCCGCTACGTGCTCGGTGTAATTTGTAAACACTGGTATCATTTTGGCATTAATTGCGCTCTTTTTCGCTCTATTGATATTATTATATATACTAAAGTACAATTACTGTACTCATTTTTCCAAAATAAATAAAATTGCGTGAAGATATATACTTGCATAGAAACTTAAAGGCCGTCGAGGAAATAAAAAAGCCCATGAAAATAAACGAAAGTACTGAATAAAAAGTCATTTGTATTGAAAATTATGTCCGGAAAGATCGCAAAAAACTTTACCAAATTTGTGCGATTTTATTATCTTAATACTCCCATGTATCCATGTATAGAAAGTGATGTAAAGCAAGGGGAAAGTGGATGTGAAAACGTCTGTGAAGAAGGAAAACAGAAATTTTTGGGCGAAAAAAGAAAGCAAGTTGAATGTGGTGAAAACAAAGAAGATAGTTAGAAGAAGACAATTCTTTGGCGTGCTTTCCAGTTTAGTCCAGTAGATCAAAAAATTGTTAAATACTTATTTGACCAGGGAGCAGACATTTATTCCCAGAACGAAGAAGGTGAAACAGCTCTTCGTAACGCGACAAGAAATGGTTTACTTGATCTTGTTAAGTACTTTGTGCAATATGGCCCGGAACATAATTTTCAAGATGATTGCAGAGCTCTCCAGAGTGCAATACAGTCTCGATCATTAGAAATTGTGAAATATTTCGTTGAAAAGGGCGCTAATGTAAATGGAAAGGATGCTGACGGGGAGACAGTGCTGCATTTTGCAGTTGATAAAAGTACGATAGAAATGGTAAAATATCTCGCTGAGAGTGCATGGCGCTGATGTAAATGGAATGGATACTAACGGGTGGACAGTGCTGCACAATGCTGTTACTGAAGGTAAACTAGAAATCATAAAATATCTTGTTGAAAATGGCGCCGATGTAAATGGCGAGTATACTGATGGATGGACAGTATTGCACTATGCTGTTAGCGAAGGTACACTAGAAATGGCAAAATATCTTGTTGAAAAGGGAGCTGATGTAAAAGGTAAAAATACTGACGGAAGGACAGTACTACACACTGCTGTTGCTAAAGGTAAGCCAGAAATAGTCAAATATCTCGTTGAAAACGGCGCTGATGTAAATATCACGGATATTGACGGGTTGACAGTTCTACACACTGCTGTTACTAAAGGTACGCTGGATATAGTGAAATATCTTGTTGAAAAAGGCGCTGCTGTGAATGCCCTTTACAGCACGAATACTAACGGGTCAACGGTAGTACTGCACAGTGCCGTTGCAAAAGGTAAGGCAGAAATAGTGAAATACCTTGTTGAAAACGGCGCTGATGTAAATGGCACGGATATTGACGGGAAGACAGTTCTACACAGTGCCGTTACTGAAAGTAAGCTAGATATGGTAAAATATCTTGTTGAACATGGGGCTGATGTAAATGGCAAGGATACTGATAAATGGGGAGTGCTTCACTGTGCTGTTACTGAAGGTACGCTAGAAATGGTAGGTTTCCTTGTTGAAAATGGCGCTGATGTAAATGGCAAGGATAGTAGCGGATGGACAGTGCTGCACAGTGCTGTTTCTACAGGAGCACACGAAACGGTAAAATATCTCATTAGAAAGGGCGCTGATGTAAATGGCAAGTATATTGACGGATGGTCAGTCTTGCACTATGCTGTTTCTAAAGGTACGCTAGAAATGGTGAAACATCTTGTTGAAAAGGGCGCTGATGTAAATGGTAAGAATACTTACGGTAGGACAGTGTTGCACTACGCTGTTACGAAAAGTACGCTGGATATAGTAAAATACCTGGTTGAAAATGGCGCTGATATAAATGGTAAGAATTATGACAAGTGGACAGTCCTGCACAGTGCTGTTAATAAAGGTACACTAGATATTGTAAAATACCTGGTTGAAAATGGCGCTGATGTAAATGGAAAAAATAATGACGGGTGGACAATCCTCCACACTGCTGTTACTAAAGATAGCCTGGATATCACAAAGCACCTCGTGAAAAATGGCGCTGATGTAAATGGTAAATATACTGATGGTTGGACCGTCCTACATGCCGCTGTCGATACTGGTGAATTAGAAATTATTAAGTATTTAGTTGAACAGGGTGCTGACATAACTCCTAAAAGTAATATCAGCGCTCATACTCTTGGCACTGACATCATGAGGATAGCTGTTGCAAACAATTCAGTCTCTTTGGTGAATCTCCTCAGGCAAAAGAACAGGTTTGTTTCGAGAGCTGGAAAATTTCTCGTCGAGCGAAGCCAAATGAAGCCAATTCTTATCGATGAATCTGAAAATGGTCTCAAGAAGTCTGTAAAACATCGTGAGAAAATTCAGATGTTGACAACAATGAACTGCAACGAGTTAGAAAAGGTAATTTCTCAAATTAACGCTCCAATTTGGATAGACACAACGTTATAAATCATTAAAGGACCAACCGATACACCAAACGCACAATTAGTTGTGGGAGGAATGGTTTTGAGGGAGAAGTGCTCCAAATATAATGTAGATAAGGTCAAAGCTACCCATTATATAGACAAGCAAGCTGATGCTGCAGTATAATTTGTGCCACCGACTTTTATAGTGTGACTTGCGCAAAAAGGATCGGTTTTGGTAAAATTACCTGCAAGGTAATTTTTAATGGGAGTGTTTTAAAGGGAAGGTTTAATGGCCTTAGCTAGGTATAAGCGGGAAAATGAAATAAGGTATAATAACCCCATTGGGTCGGTAAAATTTAACAAAATTCATAAACGCTTTTCACCACTACCGTATATCTGTTTGGTTGTAACAGCAAGGGACAATTAAATAATGTAGCTCAAAGGGGTAACATAATACTGTTAAACCTTTTTGTCGACGGTGGCAGATAACAAAGGACAGGTGTTATAACGTTATCCAACTTATTTTTTCCTAGTATGCCTCAATTAACCATTAAAGTGCCCTTTTTTGGATTTCTACCCCCTGCCGTGCATGCCCTTGACTGCGTCCAATGCCTCTGCATCTAATAACCATCTCTTTCTTCAATAGACTGAAATACCGATGCAAGCTTTTGTCGCAAAGAATCAATTCAAAATTGGAGATGGTGGTTTTTCTTGTGTCTATGTTGGTCTAATGAAAGACGGTAGTGAAGTTGCTGTTAAGAGAGTTTTGGTGCAAAGTGCAAACAAAACAGTTGAAAACGAAAAAGAAATCATGAGCCTCATTATAACGAAAAACTGTCCATTTATTGTGAGCTATCGCCATTTTCACCGTGACGATGTCTTCACGTACCTTATTGTTGATCTTTGCGAGGAAGACTTAAGGGAACTTGTTCATGCATCCAGTATTGAACACCTACAAGAGCATGGTCCACGAATGATTCGGGAGATTCTATCAGGATTTGACTTTCTTCATGGCAAAGGAATATTACACAGAGATCTAAAACCATCAAACGTTCTGGTTGACATCAAAGGTCGCATGAAATTAGCAGACTTTGGAATAAGCCGCGTTCTAAACGACGATCAAACATTCGCCAAAGGTACTCCTGGATGGATGCCATCGGAAGTAACTCAAGCCATTGAGAAAAACGAGAAATGTCGTTTCAAAAAGAAATCAGATGTCCAAGTCGCGGGTATGATTGCTTTCTACGTCTTAACTAAAGGTGAACACCCTTTTGGTTCTAGGTTTGATCGAATGAGAAATATTTCGAACGGGAACTCTGTTTGCTTGAATAAACTTGGTGATCGCAAAGCTCAAAATTTTGTGTCTTGACTGATCAATCATAAAATTGACGAGAGACCTTATGCTCACGAAGCGTTGAGGGATCCTTTCGTTGCTGAACATTGATACAGTCGAAATACAGAACTTTTCTACGGAGATAAAACAACTATTATAAAAAATTAATTATGAAAGACGAGATTCGTGGAAAAATAAATCTTATCTGGACTTGAACATATCATATTTGTCAAAATCACAACATTGTTTTCCTTTGTTGTTGAACTTGGTGAATTGAAATGGTGGCATTTATTTTTGTACATGCATTTGGGACAGTGGTGTATTAACTGCCATGGATGGCCATCAGGCGCATCCAGTTTCACACAAAATGGTGCACGAATTAGTTGAGATAATGAGATTAATTATTACATGACAAAACAAAATGGCGGAAAGTTACTACGCAAACAAATTAAATATCCCTAGAGAATCTAAGAAAGGCCGGAAAGCCAAAACCACAAAATAATAGATAAAAGTCAGAAAGTCAAGCAAGGCTGCATTTTGACAAACGCTTGCATTGAAAATGGAAATTTAGAGCTTTTCAAATTATTAGCAATTAGCATATTAAAGTACACTGTTTTTATGTTGTTGAAGCTTCTACTTCGTTATATTCATTTTCCTTAAATATACGGTGTACATAAAAAATCTGTAATCCGCGAAAAATACGTGCTGAAACATAGAGTTGCTGGGCACGAATGCTAATGGATCTCGACGAGGCGCTTCAAATATTTTTTCGGTTTTGTCATGCTCATATGCATGCGTCTTGATCGTGAAATTACCAAAATTCGACTCACCCGGCTTCGCTAGGCTAATCCCGAATTGTATTCGCCATCGCATGAGTAATTAAAGTAACACTTATTTACCGTCGACCGAAGGAAAAATTATGTTTTGGGAACCTGAGACCGGTCGATATTTCACGAGGCGAAGCCGAGGCCCACACTTTAGGGGAACAAGCTCCGTCCGCCCTTTTGATTTTGCAATAAAAGTATTTAAGACTTTATATAAGCCTAAAATTAATACACCAGTAAGCATACAACCAAATAAGAAATCAATATACATATACTTGTTTGCTTTTTTCTTGAAAAGACGAAGATGTACTTATTAAATTTTTTTATCCTGTTCTTTTTTCTCTTGTTAACTTGTCTCTTCACAGTGAGATAACTCCGCCCCCCCAAACAATTTTCAACCCGGTGAACAGCGAAGTATCTACTCATAAAATACATAATTTCAAATGAAGAACCAGTCTAAAGGTTGCATGCCCAGGTGCGCCGCATGTGATTAAAGTTTTTATTTCCCATGCCAAATAACGCCTTATCTCACTCTGCAGGGAGTCCAGCGAGCAACATCAATATTTCGTCACTCCCGCGTGATTCACTCTCGACCAATCATGCGCTACGAAGAACAACCTTGTCAAGTGGTATATAATAATCGCAACTATTCGTCATAAAAAAATGTTATTAAACTCAAAGCAACTTCCAAAGGAGCGCACATGCACAAATGCAAAACAACAATTTGAAAAAAAATTACAAATAAATAGAGATTAAAAGACGTAAATATCGTTTTTACTCTTAACGAAAATGATACAACTAATTCAATCAAGGATGTCCTTTCAAAACATTAAACGTTGAAGTCTGAGCGCACTTTTAATCCCTTAAAATCAGCAGCCTTTGCAGCGCGAATATATTTCTATCGCGAGGGTTCTATATGTTTAGCTAGAAGACTAAACTTTATTTTGCAATGTGATGGTGGTTGAATATTATGTATATGAGTCGGACCCGGAATTAGAGCCCCGTATAGGTCTATATCCGCTAGCGGATCCCCCGGTACAGATATGGACCGGGGGGTCCATTTTCAGCTGTGAAAACTGTACACAGGACCGTAGCTAAAAGCGTAATTAGGGGTGCCAGTGTATATTCATATATTCGTCTATTGTTCTTTTGATATGTAAACATGATTATATGATGCAAGATACAAGATGAAAAAATTCGACAGAATAAAACCTCGCTTGGGAACTCGGACTGCCAGTTAGCGTTCTCAACGTTCTATCATATGCATATCCAATAGAAGAGGATACTTTGAACTGCAATAGAAGAAGCAGCGTGTGTTCAAGTAAGATAACTGGTAGCATTTTACCAAAATAAAGAAATTTGTCCAATTTGACTGCTCTCAATTCCAGTAGCGTAGTCAGCCCGACCATTTAGTCATGCTCTGCTAATATTTTGGTGTTCATTGACTGTGAAAACAATGAATTTCTAAAGAAATGAATAATGATAATAACATAAAATTTGCATAGCATGACTAAATCGTCAGGCTGGCTACGCCACTGCTCAATTCAAAAGAAAATATGCAAATATTTCGTTGGCTAACAATTTTTACAAGAGGAAATCCAGCCAAAGCCGACATACCATGCCAGAATTTAGGCCAGGGTTTCCACAACTTATTCGCATATGGCTTATAGGCGGTAGCAACATTGGAAAAAAACAGCAACAAAAAACTTTTGAAAAGAATGCATAATATATCATATCAACACAGATCCCTCTCACGCTTGTGTTGTCAATCGCAAGGAAATTTTTTTGCATTGTGGAAACCCTTATTGTGGCTAATTGCCTATAATTGCAAGAAATATTCAAAAAATTCTGCTCTTTATAGTTAAACTATGTTGCGAACTAGACTTCATAATAAATAAGGTTTTTTCTTCGTTTTCAGAGAGCATCACAGCACACGCTAATAACGAATAATAATTTTATTATATACCACTGACGACAGCGGGGACAGTCAGCGATGAAGGTAGGTTTGCTGGAATGTAGATCACAAAGCTCTTTATTTAACATATTGTCAACGTTGTAGGCCATAAACCATTGAAACCAGGAATTTGATAAATAACCTGGTGTTATATCAGTATAATTTGTTTCAGTACGACAGTGCTCAGAATCCATAAGAAATTTTGTGAAAGCTGTGCATTTGCGCAAGGATTTTGAACTAATAATGGTCCAATTACTTAAATTTCAACACAGACTTTATCGATTGCTACGTTGGACGAATTTTACTGATGAGTGACTTAGGCTATGTTCACGCTAAACTCAGAGACCACGATATATCTCGCCAAGAATCAACCGGCAATGGTTATCCTTAGGTAGGGGCCCTAAATTTAGGGTTTCATTTTCGCAAATTCGTAGCCGTGTGACTGCCGGATGTCATTCGTAAGCGAACGTAGTTACGGTGATTGAAAATGCTTCAATGTACAACCCTAATTAAGCTTGGTTTCCATTTAATCGTAAATGTGTCGTGAACAAGTAATTTTAACCAATGACAAATAGTTCAGTTATAAATTTATCTTTTTTATTTCTGAATTCAAATCGAAAATTTTTGAAACTCGTTATGTGATCCCCAAACATAGACATGACATACCGTATGACATTAATTTATATGACATAAACATGACATTTACATGGCATAAACATGACATAGACATGACGTAAAGATGTGACATAGTGGCGTATGAGTTGTACGAGTTTTTTAGTCCACAATAAAATACCCCCATCCTTATAATAAAAGAGGATAATTTCCTCTTCAGAGCCCAGCTTAAGTTAATTTCATTTATTCGTAATTGTTCTGAACATGTCAATTAAGGTGGCTCGATACAATTTTTCGAAATTTTTAGAAGCACATTTTAAACAGGGATATTAAGCACCTAAATATTTCACTATGAGGCTAAAAGTAAATATACTTTGCAGGAAACATATGTAGAGCAGAAATATTCTCAGAACCTTTGCCGGGCACCCGTTACCATGGCAACAGAGACGTTTCAAAATGGCCGCCAAACAGGGTTTAATCGTGTTTATATCACAAACGAGTTCGGTGACCCCCAATTTTTTTTTCACTAAACGTTTACGCCATAAATACTTTATCTATAAAAAAGTTTTGAAAAAATTCTAACATGGGGAATTTTTTCTGTTTACAAAAACGTTATTTTTGCTTATTAAAAAATTCCCCCATGTTAGAATTTTTTTAAAACTTTTTCATAGATAAATAATCTATAGCGTAAACGTTTAATGCAAAAAAAATTGGGGGTCACCGAACTCGTTTGTGATATAAACACGATAAAACCCGGTTTGGCGGCCATTTTGAAACGTCTCTGTTTCCATGGTAACGGGTGCCCGGCAAAGGTTCTGAGAATATTTCCGCTCTACATATGTTTCCTGCAAAGTATATTAACTTTTAGCCTTATAGTGAAATATTTAGGTGCTTAATATCCCTGTTTAAAATGAGCCCAAAAAGAAATTCGAGAAACTGTATCGAGCCACCTTAAGATGGTTGGCCTATTAGAATATTGCTGTGTGTTTGCAGTTAACAATGACAATACGTTAGGACTAAATTGCCTGCTTAATGCCGTGGGAAAACGGGCGATGTTTACTTCACTTTTATGACTGTATTGGTTTCTGCAAAAAAGAAACATTTATGAGCTTTCGACTCATTCGAGTCATTTCATAAAACATTAGCTTTGCCTGATTTCTGGCTTAGAAAATATTCCGCTTCGTTTGAAATGACGAGGGGTTGTTTCATGTATGTATTTCTAGTAAAATTGTATTATGGGTTTTAAAAATTAAATAGAAGTTTGCTTTTTAGAAAGGCGCACATACAACGTGCCATTTTCATATGAAGTCTGAATTGTTTTAAGGATAGCTGTATTTTGATGTCTGACAGAGACATTATAATGCTATTACAAAAAGTAATAAAAACTGATATAGTTGACATTTTTGGGAAAAGGTAGAAATTAGGGACGAAACATGTGTTTTGTATGAGAAGAGAACTTATATCATAAACAGTGCTAACCAGAGAGTCTAAAAGAAAGTTGCTAACCAGCGTATGTTAATAATTGTTAAAGTTGGGATTCGGGAACAGAAGTAAGCTAAATTTAACCATATAATTGTATTATTGTATTATGTCCTTGTAATTTGTAATGTCTTGCAATTTATAGATCGAATAAAAACGTTTATACGATACCAAATCACCAACTTATCGGTTCGGTCTAAACGTGGCGAATCAATAGCCGTTTTGCTCGAAGATGGCGGCTTCGCCAAATAAGATGAGAATGACTGAATCCATGGAAAATGATAATGTCAACATATCCCAGCGTGAGGAGAGTGACATAACTTTAACTTTGGCAGAAAAGAATCGTACAGGAATATCTGGGAAATTAGATGATATATCTGCGTTGGGAAATAAACAAACCAAGCCTGTTGTTAATGAACAAAAAGGAATTGAAGTGGAACTTCAAGGAGAAAACATTGAAAACGAAAAATGTCATAATGGTATGAAAGTTTATATAATAAGTGCAATGAAATTCGCAATTTCATTGGTTAGTTGGCGTTCAGAATAAGAAAATCCCGCACGAAAAGTTACAATTGTTCCATTGTATTTATTTTATAAAACAAATACTAAATAGTTTCTCGACTTTCAGAAAGCGTAAGAAAAACGCTCGCCTACGACTCGTACTTTTTCACGCTTTCGAAAAGTCTCGCGATATCCCGAGTGGAGTTGTTATAAGTAGAGTAAGTAAGTGATAAACAACCTTTCTTAAGTAGGCTTTACTTAACACTAACAAAAATTACAAAATGGCTTCCAATGTATAACTACATAATACTAGGCCTGGTTTCTAAGTAAAATTACAATAATACTTTATGTAAACCTGATATAAATTCACTACATTCTCCCCTACTTAATTTTAAAAGTAACAATCTAAATGTTTAACTAAATATATAAAATATAAGTACCTAAAAGTTAAACTACAGTTAATATAATATAAAGAATCGTTCATGATATAAGTTTATATAACTATATGTATTTATATAGCCACGTTTTATTCATATCAACACTAGTTCCTCTAGTTCGAGTATTATACATAAACAAGACGGTCTGGTGACGTTGTAATATCTGGGGGTCTGATGTTGGTTCTTCTGTACTCGCATTGTTCACTTCAGGCACTCTGTTAGCGTCTGCGGTGGCAGGTGGCGAATCCAGGGCATCTTTGTTGGTTTCTGTCGTAACCCGTGGCTGTTGATGGGATGACTCGTGCGAGATCTCTGTCGTTCCGTCGACTTGGGGGGCGAGATACTTGATGGCTACAGTAATTTCTCTTCCATCCGGAAATCTAACGTGTGCATACTGAGGATTTGCTTCGATCAACTCCAGTTCGTCTACTAAGGGATCAAATTTGGATTTTCTTACTTGGCGCTTCAATAAAACTAGGCCAGGAGTGTTAACCATGTTGGTACAGAAGTTCCACTGGTCGATCGACGTTGATGGATGAAGAGGCGCTCGTGTGGGGTGACATTGGTTGCGGTGCACAACAACGATCTGATAGAATGTAAAGCGTCATGCAAGACGTCTTGCCAATAGCTGGCAGGAAGATCTCGTGTCTTGAGCGCGAGTATAACAGCCTTCCATAAAGTACCATTCAATCGTTCCACTTGTCCGTTTCCACCAGGGTTATATGGCGTAGTTCGGCTCGATGAGATTCCTTTCTGAAACAGAAAATCTTTAAGTTTTGCACTCATAAAACCTGAACCTCTGTTCGTGTGGATGTACATCGGCATACCGAAGATGGAAAACAACTGACTAAGGCACTCTATAATACTTTCTGCGCTGACGTCTTTGCATGGAAAGGCAAATGGGAATCTTGAATATTCATCTATTATGGTAAGCATGAACTTGTTCTGATTATTCGTTGGTAAAGGTCCTTTAAAATCCAAGCTGAGTCGTTCAAAAGGTTGAGTAGCCTTTACTAGTTGGGATGGTTTGGGATGGTAATACTGAGGTTTACATTCTCTGCATGCCTTGCACGACTGCGTCATACGTTTGATCTCTTCGATTGAGAACGGGAGGTTGCGGCTTTTGACAAAGTGTGCCATACGAGTTATTCCAGGATGACACAGAGACTGATGAAGCTCGGCCAACTTATCTATGGTAAGGCTCATTGCTCTCACCCTCGAAAAGGTATCAGCTGGAACATTTTCTTCCCCGGCTCTGTAAACTATGTCGAAATCGTAAGTAGACAGTTCCAGTCTCCATCTCATAATCTTATCGTTCTTTATCTTGCTTCTACGATTCGTGTCGAACATATACGCTACCGACTTCTGGTCGGTGATCAGGGTGAAATGCTTTCCTGTTAAATAGTGTCTCCATTTTCTCACAGCTTCTACAATAGCGGCAGCTTCTTTCTCAACTGATGAATGCTTTAATTCCGAGCCACTCAATATTCTCGAAAAGAATGCAACTGGTCGACGACCGTTTTGATTCAAAGTTGCCGAAAGGGCAAACTCTGACGCATCTGTTTCCACTTGAAATGGCTGTGCTTTATCCACCGCTTGAACTACTGACTTTTCTACGTCTAGTTTTAAAGAATTGAATGACTTCAAAGCATCACCAGCTAGGGGAAATGTCGCAATGTGCGCCAATGGTCTCACTTTTGTAGCAAAGTCTTTTATCCACTGCGAGTAGTAAGAGAAGAGCCCTACCGCTCGTTTCTGTGCTTTCCGATCTCTGGGGACAGGTAATTCTCGAAGTGGGCTCAACCTTTCAGGATCAGGTTTTATTTCTCCGTTGTTAACCACACTGCCAAGAATACTAATGGTTGTCGTTGAGAATATGCACTTTTCTTGATTAAATGTCAAATTTCTTCTCTTTGCGGCATTTAGGAAACTTTCAAGATTTCTGTCGTGATGAGCTTGATCATGACCACAAATTGTGATATTGTCGAGGTACGCAATGGTGTCTTCCAAAGATTCATCCGTTATAAAATTATCCATTGTTCTTTGGAATGCTGCAGCACCATTCGTCACTCCAAATGGCACTCTCCGGAATTGATACAAACGTTGATTGGCTTCGAATGCGGTATATTTCTTCTCTTCTTCTCTAATTGGAACTTGATGATATGCACTTTTCAGATCAATGGTGCTGAATACTTTATACTGAGCAATCCTAGTGACGGTGTCATCTATCCTAGGCAATGGATATGCATCCAGCTGAGTGAATCGATTGATTGTTTGCGAATAATCAATCACCAGCCTCTTCCTATGCCTTTCGTTCCGAGTCACGACGACTTGAGCTCTCCACGGTGAATCACCGGAATGAAGGTATCATAGATACCTTCTTCTAAGAGTTTTTGCACTTCAATTGTAATAAACTCTCTATCTTCACAGCTGTATCTCCTAGATTTGGTAGCTACTGGTTTGCAATCGGCTGTTAGGTACTGAAACAAGGATGGGGTTTCCGTCTTCAAAGATGTCAAGCCACATACTTTCAAGGGTGGGGCAGCTCCGCCATAGTGGATTGTTACACTTTCGTGTTGTGCTTGCCAATTCTGTCCAAGAATAATATCAGTACACAATTTGGGCAGGATATACAGCTTAACATTGGGGTATATCCTACCTTTCAAAGTTATATCAGTGTAACAATACCCCTGCATATTTGTGGAAAATGTTCAAGATGCCATAGTAACTTTTTCATGGGTCTGATGTACCACGCTTGGCATTTTTGCACGCTAAATTGAACAATTAGAATGTGCCGGGTTTTATTCGCGGCGCGCGACATTTTCTGAAGAGTGGTAATGAATTTGTCGAGCGGAGAATTCCTTATATTCGGCTATGTTTTTCCGGAGCGCTTTCTTCGTGAGGTGTTTGGGGGTATAATAGTGTTATAGAGGGTAACAAGAGGTTTATTTTGATATCAATATTGCTATGGTAACGGCAAATGTTTTGCTTCAAGCGAGCTTCTTGTTAGAGGCATTTAGCGCAAATGGCGTCGTGCGGAAATTAAGTTTCAACAACCGCATATTCGGCTTGTATAGCATTCTTTGTGTGAGGTTACTTTTGTACGTTTTTGGTATATTTTACAAGCCAAGGAACCAATCTAAAATCGTATGTTTTTTTTTGTGACAAAAATGAGCTAGGAAACTCAGAATCATGCCTTTTAGAAAGGCATCTCATTCCCGTAGATTCAATGTTGGGGAATATATGCGCAACAAAAGACTTGCATAGCAAGCTGTGGAGACTAAGCAAAAAAAAGAAAAATGCGTTTCCCAGAAGCTGAAACGTATAGATCATAAGATAAGAAACGTTTATGCGTTTGTTTTTATAGGAGCGATTGCAGAATACCCGTCCATTTCTGAAGTTATGCTACAAATATTCGCGGCTACGCGGCTACGCAGTGAGTTTTACGAGAACGAGGCAATGGATTGGTTACGTAATCACTGATGTAGATATGTTTTGAAGTGGCTACGCGGCTACGCAGTGAGTTTTACGAGAACGAGGCAATGGATTGATTACGTAATCACTGATGTAAATATGTTTTGAAGTGGCTACGCGGCTACGCGGCTACGCAGTGAGTTTTACGAGAACGAGGCAATGGATTGATTACGTAATCACTGATGTAAATATGTTTTGAAGTGGCTACGCGGTGAGTTTTACGAGAACGAGGCAATGGATTGATTACGTAATCACTGATGTAAATATGTTTTGAAGTGGCTACGCGGCTACGCGGCTACGCAGTGAGTTTTACGAGAACGAGGCAATTATGAGTGTTTTACCGTTTTTTGAAAGAAGTTACGCGACATTGATATAATTTCGTTAGTGTTATGTGATTTTAATGCGCTACATTTTTAATTATATACTACAGTATTTAGTTATAACTGTTCTTGCAAAATAGCATTTTGGCGGAGAAGGATGTCCTTAATGTTGCTTGTGATCGCCTTGTGAATAGGAAGAGCAAACTTGGAGGCGTATTCGTTTGCGTTGCAAAGATCAGAACAGGGCCAGGTGGCAAAGGTGTTTGGTCGGCGTTTGACAAATGCTTTAATGACCTGGGGTCTTCTGGCGACACGGGCAGCGATAACGGAGCCAAAGTTTGGCTTGAGTTGCTCAACGGCATTACTATATTCTTCCTTAGTTGATGCACGGAGAAAACGAGGGGTAGATTGACGAAAGGCACGATAAGTAACAACGGGTCCAGGGAAAAGAAGAATAGCCGTTTTGATATCCGCCACGGTGGGTTGAGGTCTTGCAGCATCACAAACATTGTGAGTGATTGTCTTAATGAACTATAAAAAATGAAATATATTTAAAAATTAATGTTCATGTAATTGGAATAGTATTGATGTTGTGTACGATCACAGTAGTTTCAATAACGTAATATTTATAATTCATGCATGTGTATACAACTTACTTCGCATAACATGTGCTTCTGCATTTCAAGGTGGCGAACGTATCTTACAGCATATTGTAAGATGTTGAGCGGAATTGTGGTGGGCATTGGGTTTTCAACATGACCAGACAGCACGTTGTTGAGGGCGACCGTGAACACGTGAAGGGCAGCAGCGAGTCGAGGAATCAAGTCGAGTTGCTTGGATTTTGGAGGGACAAATGAGCCGTCTTGAATAGCTTCGTTCACTTCTGCGATAAAATCATCTTTCTGGGATTTTAACAACTGTTTCGCGTCTTCGTCGAAAGTATAAGGGCCGGTTTGACTTTGTTGGCAGTCAATAATGTACTGAAATGTTTGTTTAAGCATGTCGTCTGGTTCGGTAGATAGGTAGTCTCGGGCAGTTCCTACTTCGACTGAAGTTGGACAAAGAACTCTAGGGACAGCGACTAGAAAGCGGTCGATTAAACCTTGGCCATTGTCCATTCTTGCGATTAGTTTTGCGGCATTTGGCATCTGAGTACAACCCCAGGATGGAGAAGGGAGTGTTTGCATGGATAAGTCGCGTCTGTTCGGTTGAATAGTTGTAGCTGCTAGATTCCCGAAAACAGCTTACACAAAAGCATCGCATCACCGCTTGCGTTCTCGTCATCATTTTTCAATAACTTGTTGAGTACATCGTAAATCTCCGGTGACACTAAAAATGCACCCTCTTTTGTTGCCAAATGCTTGACTAGACCAGAAGATGTTGTCCTGTCAACGAGAAATGTCGAATTGTCATCTGCCATGTGTTCAAGACAACCATGTTGTATTGCAGATGATTTTCCGGTCCCTGGATAGCCAACAATCATCATATATATGTTCATCGGTTGCTCGTGGGTCATCGTTTCAACGGTCCACCCGTTTTTAGCTGAGAGAAACGAAGTTGTGGTTAGCAAGGCGGGCGCCAGGTAGCCGATAGAGCTGTTTAGGGAAACTGCTTTGTGGCGAAGAAACAAGGCGATATCCTCCGGAAAAATTTCTTCGAACCGAAAGGGAACGTCGGATATTCTTTTGTGCAACTGTGTCCAAGTTGTTTCATGTTGCCTTGCAACTTTAGTCAAAGGATTGGATGTAGCCATCGCTCAATTTCAAAGTTTAGAAGAATTAGGTATAAAAGACTATATCAGTATATGTTTAGCTGTCGAATGCCTGTGCATATGTGATATGCCTTGTGAGAGAATCAGGCCTTTGTGACTTGAGAGATGATAGAATAGTATAAAATTACAAAAGGCTAACCGAATAATTGTCGGCGCTATGTTCCATTGACGGTGAAATTCCAACGTTTTTGATTGGACTATAAGTCTGGCGTGGGATGGAACAGTGTCGTGATAATGCAAATGATATTCTTTGGTGCAATTGTGTCGAAAATGTTTCATGTTGCCTTTTGACTTTGTTTAGAGAATTTGATGTAGCCATGCATTGCACAATTTTAAATTTAGAAGTTTAAATGGTCTTAATTTCGAGTGAAAATACACACATTTCAAATTAAAGGCAGGAACAGTTGATGGAAATTAAAGTAAAAAGCAAATTCCGAATAAACAAGACATCTTGAGAATCAAAATATAATTCAAACAAGACACAGATTAAGACTGTAAAGTTTCGACTTTATTACAAAGTCATCTTCAGACAGAATGAAATACAATACTTTACAACGCATATATATACAACACAGAGAGAGAGAGCGCACGTGTCAATCCAGCATGTAGGCGAAAGGCCGGTAAACCAAGCAGAGCGAAACATGATAAAGTTGTGAATAGATTTTCAGGACCTATAGTTGACTCATTTTTCCATCAAATCTTCCTGGCTTGAATTTGAAGTGTGTGCATGTAATTCCGCTCGAAATTAAGACCCTTTAAACCTCTAGAATTAACCTGCAAAGAGTGAAGTGCCAAAAATCATAATTAAAGTTTAGAAGGCTATATCGGTATAATTATATATGTATATGTTAAGCTTTCTGAGGTGAAAGAATAGTATAAAATTACAAAAGGCCAACCGAACTAAATGTCCGCAATATGTTCCATTGACGCTGAAATTCCAACGTTTTTGATTGGATGAAATCTGGCGTGGGTGACGTTGTGATTTTGAATCTGTTAAATAAATTAAATTTCGTGTTTTTGACTTTTTGGTATCGAGTTGTTGCAGATTATTTTCCTGATATTGTCTATTTCAAATCAAACTCTGTGTGCGCATTTTGATAAACGTTTTAATTTAGTAATGGATAAGGGAGTGCAAGTTTCATGTAAATTTGGTAAAACGGCACAAAAAAATTGCACCTCGCAAACTATATCGTCCTATTTTGGCATGAAAGACGCTGTATCACAATGTGGTGGCGAAGATAGCAGTTATGGTCGAAGTGAGAAGACGACAAAATGGACGTACGATCGGTTAAAGGACGAGGTGTTATTTGATAAAGAAAACGTTATACGTTGGTGCATGGACGAGGGATTGATTGCACATGAAAGAGTGTGTGGCCATTGCAACAATAGCATGAGACTAGTGAAATGCGCCGACAGATCTGACGGATACAAGTGGGAATGTCGAAAACAAGTTGCTGGTAAGAGACATAAGGTTGAATTATCAATCCGAAAAGGTAGTTGGTTTGAGAAGAGCAACATGACTTTGGAGGAAGTAATCAAGTTCACGTATTGGTGGTGTGATGTAATCAAGAGCAAATCCGTCACGAGTTAAACGTTGCGACAAATACAGCAGTTCGACTGGGACAGTTTCTGCGCGAGACATGTGAAGTGAACTATTAGAGCGGAGGAAAAGATTGGCGGGCCTGGTAAAATTGTGCAAATAGACGAAAGTAAGTTCGGAAAAAGAAAGTACCATAGGGGACACCATGTTGAGGGACAGTGGGTTTTTGGCGGAATTGAGGAGGACTCGCGACGTAGTTTTATGGCAGCAGTAGACAAACGAGATGAAGCAACGCTACTTACGTTAATCGAAAGATATATAGAAAAGGGGACAATTATCGTTTCAGACTGCTGGAAAGCCTACGTAAATTTAGAGAAGCACGGCTATGAGCATCGACTAGTGAATCACTCAAAGGAATTTGTGAACAGTGAAGGGTTTCACACAAATAAAATCGAGGGCACTGGCGGAAGCCAAGTGTAAACTGCCATGTTTCGGTGTGAGAAAGATAGCGTTCTCCTCGCACTTGGCCGAATTTCTGTGGCGATATGAAAACAAGAGCGAAGATCTATTTTCAACGTTTCTTAATGATGTTAAAAAAATCTACGGACAATTGTAACACCGCCACTACCTGGGATAATGTAATGTAGTCTGAATATTTAGGTAAATATTATAATATAGTGTTGTTTTTGTTAGCTTTCTTAAATGTCAATTTTTATAATAAATTAAAGTTTAATTACATGATGAATATAAAGCTACTTGTGATTTTTTTTATCTGTTTCGTTTATATTATAGTTAGTTATTTTTGCGGCTGTTTGATAATCACGAATATAATCCGTTTACGAGACGTCGCGCGTGTAATTTACAGTCGGCGACTGCGTATCCGCGTAGCCACGTAAAATATGGCTACGCAGTGACAGAAGTCTAGTGGACGGGTATTCTGCAATCTAGCCTTTTTATATATTAAACTCGTATATTTCGTGTTTGACTTGCCATCTTTCGTGTATATGACATGGACTTGCGGCTATAAACCTGATCGACTTAAATTTCCATACCGATTTTCTATATTTCTGGATCATTTTGCCTTTTTAACTTAAGCCTATTGTATGTTAATACAATTGATAAATTTGTTATATGCATATATTTTTCCTAGTTTGCTAAAATTTGTTGAAAACTTGACATTACTCCACATTGTGAGATGAACTCTCAAAAACCTAAATTTATGATCTTTAACTCACTGAGCTTCAATGCTACTAATATATGTTTTTTATTACCTGTTTAACCCAGATGATTTTAGTTGTCAGTTGGGAAGCCCTGCAGTGTAATGGTTCACTAAAAATTAGTCAATATTTATTGTATATTTCATTTCAATATTTAACTCATTAGGCTTTAATGCAGTAAATGCACTCACATGCAATGTATACCCTGCTTATCTAATGCCAGAATGATTGTACTTGTTCTACTGAGAAAGCTCTTTTTCAGTTTAGTGGTTAACTAAAAAATCTTACTAGTGCAACATCTAAGTGCAACATACTAAACAAATCCCAGATGATTATATTTCTCAGTAAGGTTACTCTGTAGCTACATAGGAGTTAATTTATAATTAACAGAATCGAATATTTCTGAAAGATTAGATAAGGGCCTTTAGTGGGCTTACAAATTTAGATTTTAAAAAGGATTTGTGGCAACTTTTTAGCAAATGAATATCTGGGCATGTCTTTGTCAACACCAAAATCTACATAACAATATCTCACAAATATATTAATATGCTTAATTATTATTATTATTATTATTATTATTATTATTATTATTAAAAAATACACATAAAGTAGCTTAGACAGCTAAATTACAATGTGATTTACAGGTTCATAAAAATAATTTAAGAAATATTACATTTTAGAATTACAATAATTCATACTCTAATCTATATTACAAAGCTAGAAGTAAATTACAAAAGCTATATTTTAAATATTAAGAAACTAATAAAATAGTTAAGAATCATCAATTTTGAGATTGTACTTACGAATCGCATATACTAGAGGACTATTTCTAAAGCGCTCTGTTCTGCATTTAAAATTGTAAATTTTATTTACATTAAGTCTCGTGTCTCTCTCCCGTAATTGACCTACAGTTGGTGGTAGCAAATCATTGAGTTTATGTGAAGGGTCCTTTATATCCTTTATCAAGTTTATGCACATTAACTCTCTTCGACTTTCCAAAGTTTTAATACCACATTCAGTTAATGCTTGTTCATAATTCTTTTCCGGGCATATAATTTTCATTGCACGCTTTTGAATTCTCTCTATATTAATAGCTTGTGATTGTAAAATCAAAATATGCAAGGATAGCTCAAATAGTGTTATAAATTAATGGTGTTTGACATGTGAATTAATAATTGATAATTGATTGCAGAATTGATATAAGTTTTAATGACTGGTAGTAATGTTTATCATGATTCATTCTATTTATGGCATGTATCATACTCCAAATTGATGCATAAAACAAATACCCTGTCATGATTGTGATATTCTTTCTTATTAATGTCCAATATATTTTATTAATATATTTGACTATGTAAACATACACAATAGTGTATATGAAGAATTTTACTATAAAGCAGAAATATTTAGCACTGTTATTAGTTTTGATTATTGTTCTGATTAGTTGCAATGTCTCAAATGTATTTACAATATAACAACACTATATAAGTGGGCTTTAACCAAATAATGTACAAATGTAAAATATACAGTGTCATTAACATACTAACTCGGTATATAAGCACACTGGAAAATGCTAATACATCTTAATAACAACTCTGAACAATGTTGGCAGCACAACATTGATCAATTCTGTTCATACAATATTGCATCAACCTGATCGATTTTAAGCGTGTACTGGTTACTATAATAGTTTGACAAAGTATTGAGATCAGTACTATTAGTTTTAAATAGTGTTCTGGTTACTTGCAATGTCTTAACCTAAATGTATTTACAATATAACAACAAATATGAACAGTAACACTTTACATAACTGTGTATGTTAAACACACAGGAATATGCTATGCATATGTTGCATACATCTTGATTATTAGTGTATTAGTTTTGTAATTTTTGCATGAAGTATGTATGTTTGATTTCTATTTTTAAAATAGATATATTAAGACAGAAACTTGTGTTGTAAACCCATACTCATTTGTATAAACTCTTCAAAGCTCCATGCACTCCACTAGTATTCAAGTATCCACTAGTATCCAAGGGTTAAAAATCTTAGTGCATTCTAGTTATATTTTTCTGAAAAAGTGCTGATGATTTTTCTTTTCAATGTGGAATCTTAGAGGACTATTGCAGCCTAATGATAGACAATGTCATGCAGTACCCTTTAGTTGTTCATGCATGATAATCAAAAAGAGGACTATCAATACATTTTAAATTTAATTATTGTTTCTTTATCTTGAAATGGTGGCAGAAGAAAATTGTTTTTTTCATCAAATTGTTGGGGGTGGCTGTGGCAAAAAAAACAAAATTGTGTTTGGTTCTTGAAATTATTTGAGTTGTTTGATTTACTATCTGGCAGCAGTTTGATTTTCTGACAGGAAAAGCAACTGGAAAACTAGTCATTAGAAGGGAAGTTCACATTAACTATATTTGTCTGCTGGTTTGCCTTCAAAATATTAGTATGTAAATCTATGATTTTGGAGGCAATATCCAGCTATATAAGGATTATTACTTTCATATGATATAGTTACAGTAAAAAGGAATATAGAGCTTTGAGATGGTTCTTAACAGTTGTGAAAACTTGAGACAATTGTGAAAAAATTACTTGGCAGATTCTCCATGCATGCAAGTGCATAGCTTGAACTTGCTTAACACATGCCCCAGTGACAGCCCCGGCATTACTACACCCACGCTCAACTTGACCCTGAACTTTTGTCAAAGAGTTTGACGGCTGTTCAACGGCGTTTTTGTTGACTTAACACTTCTTCCAACGAAAATCGCACATTTGAAACAGTCGCCATGTTTACTTAATCAAATATTCTTGGGCAGTACACCACTGACCCAAATGAACGTGGCGCAAACATTTTGGGGGTATACCGCATGCCATATTGAATGGCAAACTAGCGATTTCGCATGCAAAAATGCCAAGCGTGTACTGTCAGAGAATGCTGTTTAACCAAATCTGTGTGTATAAAGCTATGGGTACTTCCAGAGTCTATAAGTGCTGTGACAGTTTTCCCTTCTACTGAGATATGAACACATGAACTATGTAATGACTTTCCAGCTGCAGCCAAAGTTATATAAGCAGATTGTGCATGTGTTGAATCATTGCTGACTGCAGCAGCAGAACGACAAACCCTCTGGTAATGCCCTTTCTTTTTACACTTGTTATAGATAGCCTCTCTTGCAGGGCATATTGAACGAGCATGCGGTCTATTACCGTAAAAGAAACATTTAGCAGTACGTGAAGTGGATGCTACATAACTCTCACCCGTTTCTCCTGCTTTATTCTGTTCGTCGGGTCCTGGTGGGGTAGAAGCAGCAGCACTTTTTGCGAAATCTGAGTTGTAAGTCTCCGAGGTTTTCTGCGCCGTATCCAGAGCCCGAGCTTGGTCAAATGCCGTTTGTAGATCCAATGTCTTGTTCTCAAGTAAACGTTGTCGAATGATTCCAGACAATAGACCACTGATAAATGCATCACGAACGGCTTCATCACGATTTTGAGCAGCAGAAACTTGACAGAAATTACAATCTTTACTTAGAAGCTTTAGTTCTTGAATGTATTCATCAAGCGTTTCACCAGTCTGCTGTTTTCGTGTTGCTAACTTATGTCGAGCAAAGATCTCATTTGGAGTCTTAACATATAAAGTTTTTAACAAAGTGATAGCTTCTTCGTACGTCTCAGATTCACAGAAGAGCTGGTAGACATCAGATGTAACATAATTGATCAACACGTGCAACTTATTCACTTGTGAGTCTGGTCAAGAGGGTATAGCAGCTACAAAGTTTTCGAAGGTCATCAACCAATGCTGCCATCGTCTTGCAGCATTCTGTACATTTGGAGTTACATCAAATCGATCCGGTCGCAACACTTTATCCATTGCTTTTACTGAGTGTTAAGTAAATTGTTATAAGTAGAGTAAGTAAGTGATAAACAACCTTTCTTAAGTAGGCTTTACTTAACACTAACAAAAATTACAAAATGGCTTCCAATTTATAACTACATAATACTAGGCCTGGTTTCTAAGTAAAATTACAATAATACTTTATGTAAACCTGATATAAATTCACTACAGACTCTGATCTATCAGTATAGCTGAACGCGATCTAGGGGCCGCTTGTTCGAAAGTCTTTTAGCTTAAACAGCGGATAAGTTCAAAATGGAAAGCAAAATCATTTATTCATTGAACAACTTAGGTGAAATATTTCGATGTAAATAATTTAATTTTCAGTGGAAGCACTTATATATTAAGGCTGGTTGAAAAGGCTGGTTCATTTCGAAATGCACGTAACAACATGGCGTACGGACGTGTTTTAAATGGCTCCTTAAATTTGCTCTTATTACTATATATATATTTGATCTTTGCAAAATTAGCTGCTGCAGATGGCTGTTTAGTCACCCAGATGAAATGCTTGAATGTTTTCCATGCTTCCCAAGTCCTTATCAGAGCTGATATCCCAAATTTTGGTCATATAAAGAATGCCACCTCGAAACCACCTTCGCAATCAACGAAGTTAATCGCCGGATTTCGCTTATTCTCCAAGACCCAGGTAGCTATGATGCTTATTCTTATGTCAAACGATATAGAGATTCAACCTGGACCTACTGTTGAGGCACAAGTGTACGAAAAATTGCCGAAAGTGAGAGGTTTCAAAGTTGGGCATCTAAATTCTCGAAGTGTCAGGTACAAGATGGACGATCTTTCTATATTTTTCGAACAAAATAGTTTTGATATATTTGGTATTTCTGAAACGTGGCTAGATAAATCTGTAGATGATTCTCGAGTGTTGATTAGCGGCTATGACGTTCTGAGACAGGATAGAAAACAAGATAAACGTGGCGGCGGAACAATGCTTTATATTCGGAATGGTGTGCCTTATAAGCATCGGTATGACATTGATACGGAAATCGTTGAAAGCTGCTGGGTTGAAATTAACAGACCTAAAGCGAAAACTATCTTGATAGGCTGCATTTACCGCGCCCCTGACGTTTCATTAGATGAAAGTATTGAGGAGTTGAATAGGTGTGTATCCACCATTCCTCCTAACTATGAACTATTTTTATTAGGAGATTTCAATGTCGACTTTTTGGCCTCGAATAAGACTAAAACAATAAGCACTCAGAGAAGAAAGATGAAAAATTTTGCAATTGGCAATGACCTGGAACAGCTAATTACAATTCCCACACGGACTACGGAGTTAACTAAATCGGCTATTGACTTAATATTTGTAAATAACGGCCATCGCATTGTTTCCTGTGGGACAATAGTATCCTCTATTAGTGACCATCAAATTATTTTTTGCATAGTAAAGTCAGGAGTCCCAAAGGGTCCACCTAAGATAATAGAATACCGTTCTTTTAAGACGTATGATAAAAATGCTTTCTTGCGTGATATCAAGGATGTTGATTGGGATCACATTATTGATGCTAATGAGAATATTGATGATAAGGTCAACACATGGTCAGAAGTGTTTGGCAATTTAGCAAATGCTCATGCTCCAGTTAAAACAATGCGCGTAAAAGGCACCCATGTTCCGTGGATGAATACTAAATTACGAGAAGTGATGCGTGATCGCGATTATTATCATAGGCGAGCAACAAAAACTAGACGACCGGAAGATTGGCACAAATATAGGAAGCTAAAATCTTTTGTGACAAGTGAAGTAAAACGAAATAAATCGGAATATTATAGAGAGCTTATAGATAAAAACAAAGGAAAACCTGATGAACTCTGGAAATGTATAAATGAAGTGACTGGCCGTAAGAAGAAAACAAGTCCATCTTGTATTATGTCAGATAGTGTTTGCTATTCTGATGCAACCTCAATAGCACAGATTTTGAATTCATATTTCTGTTCTGTTGCAAGTAAGTTACCTGAACATTTCACATCCATCGTGGGCAGTGCTTCAACAGTATGCATTAACAATAGTGTTTCGGATTCCGAAACATTTTCTTTTGATTCTGTGACTGTTGAATATGTCGAACAGCAACTATCTACTCTCCGAACAAATAAGGCCACTGGATTAGATCGTATAAGTGCTCGTCTGCTGAAAGATGCCTCATCTGCAATAGCACCATGTTTGACTAAAATTTTCAACTGCTCTCTTTCCACCGCGATCTTTCCCAGTTTATGGAAAGCTGGTCGAATTACTGCATTGCATAAACAAGGAGATCGGACTGACATGAATAATTATAGACCTATCACAATACTTCCTACAATCAGTAAGTTACTTGAACGTGCAGTACATCACCAACTGTACTGTTATCTTAATGAAGAGAAAGTTCTTGCAAAGGAGCAGCTGGTTTCCGGGCTAAAAGAGCGACCGATACTGCACTCATCCACTTCACAGATAAAATCTTGGCCTCCATGGACTCAGGTCATGTTACAGGTGTTGTTTTCCTTGACCTGAGTAAAGCCTTTGACACCGTTAACCATGAATTGCTTCTCCGAAAAATATCACAACTAGGACTGTCTAATAATACTGTATCTTGGTTTCGGTCTTATCTATCTAACAGATCAGCCATTACAGTAGTGGAAAATAAAAGGTCTTCTATGACGAACATTCCGATTGGTGTACCCCAGGGTAGCATCTTGGGACCTCTCCTATTTGTTTTATATATGAATGATTTACCACAATGTCTTAAGTCTTGTAAAGTGATGTTATACGCTGATGACACCGTCTTATATTATTCATCGAGGATGGTTAGTGATGTTGAAACTAAACTTAATGAAGACTTGGAAAGTATGACAGTCTGGTTTAATAACAATTTTTTAACATTGAATGCTGAGAAGTCAAAATTTGTTTTGATCGGTAGCTCACGTAAACTCAAGTTCTGTGATAGTATCAAGGTGACAGTGCAAGGCCATCAAGTAAACCGATCTTCGACAGTCAAGTACTTGGGTATTATGATTCATGAAAATCTAACATGGACGGAGCACATTAAAGTTCTGAGTGCAAAGGTAAATCAACGTATTGGTATTCTGAAGCTTTTACGGCACATTCTTTCTAAGGAAGAACTTGTCACCGCGTATAACTCAATCATATTATCCCTGTTTGACTACGCAGATTTGGTTTGGGGGGATAAAAACAACAAAGTTTTAATGGACGACTTGCAGACTTTACAAAACAAGGCTGCAAAGGTCATATTGCGATTACCACGCGCACATTCGGCTACTGATGCCCTTCAAAAATTAAATTGGGTAGATCTAAATACAAGACGTCAACAACATCGACGCATTGCAATTCATAAATGCCTTCACGGAATTATGGACACAGAATTAATACTAACCCAGAACTGCAACCGCCATAGCTATTCTACTCGCCAAAGTGTAAACCTATACCTCCCAAAAGCTAAAACAGAATGGGGGAAGCAACGTTTCGTGTACCAGGCAGCGAATGATTGGAATGATTTAGATAATGACATTAAGAATATAGTTAATTTTAACATTTTTAAAAGAAAACTTATGTTATAACATTCATTAACATCTCGTGTACCAGGCAGCGAATGCCTGGAATGACCTAGATAATGACATTAAGAATTTAGTTAATTTTAACATTTTTAAAAACTTCTAGAATAACTTATAGGCTAGTTTTACTATATTCCAGATTTATACATTATAATAATGTATTGTGATGAGGGCTTCATTGAAAAGCATCCTGAGATGAATGAATTTCCCTCAATAAATATTATTATTATTATTATTATTATTATTATATTTATTATTATTATTATTATTATTATTATTATTATTATTATTATTATATTATTATTATATTATTATTATATTATTATTATTATTATTATTATTATTATTATTATTATTATTATTATTATTATTATTATTATTATTATTATTATTATTATTATTATTATTATTATTATTATTATTATTATTATTATTATTATTATTAAGACATCGAGCAGAGGTCAGACGTTCTCTGTACATGTCTATAGTTTAAATGCAAATTCTTACTTGAATCTTAATATATTTCAAGAAATAGCTATCAGTGTAAATTGTAATCATGATTCGTTCCAGTTTCATATATATGTTACTCATTTTCGTGGTTTGTTCGTTCTGTGGAGAGGATTTCGTGACGCTGGGACGCCACTCATGGCGATGTAAACAGCGAGTTCATCGTGCAGAGCAACAATATTTTAGTGATTATCCAACGAAGCAAGCGCCAGCTATCAATTCACCAAATATCGTTATTTCAAGTCGTACTGTACTTAAATGTTGTTGTGGAAAAATATGCAAAGGTGCACGTGGTTTAAAGATGCATCAACGCAGTTGCAGAGTTATAGACGGACTTAATAGTGAACTATCTGCAGACCTAGAAGAACAAGAGTTACAAGACAGACTAGATTCAGAAAATATATGTGAGCTAACAACTAACAACGAAACATTTATTGTGGATGAGGAAGAATTTCCAGTTTTAAAGAAAGGGATCAAACTACCTAAAAGTGATTCAGAATGGTCAACGGCTAACGAATATTTTAAATTCGCTCTACAATTCAATGAGCCAATTACATCACAGGATTTAGATTCAAATATAAAGGTATTAAATAACACCATTTACGAATATTTTGCTCAAAATTTTGGTTACATCAAGTCGAAGCCTTGTGAATCTTTAGTAAATAAATACAGAGGATATACTGTGAAAGATTTAAAGAAAGCTCTAAAAATCCTCAAATCTACAAATGAGGAACCCGATGAAATTAGATATGTGTCGCATATTCTGCGTGACAAAATTCGCCACAACAACCAGTCTACTGAGTCGTGTCTAGACAGTAGACAATCGCTTAATCATGATAAATACATCAAGAAAAACTTCTGGGGTTATGTCAAAAATATTCTAAACAAAAAGGATGTTTTACTTCCATCTTTTAGCATGACAGAATGCTTGTCGTATTTCTCAAAAACGCTCTCAGCTATCCATCCGAATAAATTGTTCAACATTCCCAGCTGGATTCCCGTATTATCGCAACCAGAAGTCCAGTTTGACCTTGACCCGCCGACATACCAGCAAGTCACAAATATAATTCGTAAAATGAAAGCATCTGGTTCCCCAAGCCCCTTAGATCAACTATCAATTATATGTTTTAAACGATGTCCTTTCCTCAGATCCCATCTAACCGAACTAATACATAATGTCTGGTCGTCCAAAACCATACCATCAGAATGGAAGAAGGCGTGTACAATACTCATCCATAAAAAAGGCGATAATAATAACCCATCAAACTTCAGACCTATCACATTGCAGAGCATACCGTTGAAAGTATTTACTTCTTGTTTACGTAACGCCATTTATTCGTTCTTAACCGCTAACAACTTTATAGAACATAACATACAAAAAGGATTTACACCTAACTTGTCTGGAAATCTAGAACACACTGCGCAAATGGCTAATATTATCAACACAGCAAGGATAAAACAACGCTCCGTCATCGTCACCCTACTTGACTTAAAGAATGCTTTTGGTGAAGTGCATCACAATCTAATCACATCTATACTTGATTATCATCATATCCCACAGCACATTAAACTCATTATTACCAGCTTATATACAAATTTTAAAACCTCTGTAATTACACAAGAATATCAAACTCCATTTATATCAGTTGGCCGTGGCGTGTTACAAGGCGACTGTCTGAGCCCACTTTTATTTAACATGTGTTTTAATACCTTCATTCAACACATAAACGCTGAAAAATATCGTCAATTTGGCTTCTCCTTCCAGCTCCTTAATCCTATACACTGGTTTCAATTTGCGGATGATGCTGCTGTAATAACTTCCAATGAATCAGAAAATCAACATCTTCTCAACCGGTTTTCTATTTGGTGCCTGTGGTCGGACATGGTTATACGAGTTGATAAATGTAGTACTTTTGGCATCAAAAAGTCTATGACAAAATCAATTCAATATTTACCAAAATTGTTCATTAATAATAAGCTAATTCCAGCGACAAAAGTGGGCGCAAGCTTTCAATACTTAGGAAGATACTTCAATTTCAACATGTCAGATGAACAACACAAGTCTGAATTGATTTCCCTTGTTGAAGACTTAATGTCTGTTATTGATTCCAAACCACTTCATCCAAGAAATAAATTACTGCTTTATAGCCGTTATGTTTTATCAAAATTATCTTGGCATTTTACTGTCACAGATCTGTCAAAAACGTGGGTGATTGAAAATATCGATTCCAAAATTAACAATTATATTCGTACATGGCTTGAATTACCCATATCTGGAACGCTAAGCACAGTATTCCTTACCCGAAACAAATTTGGTCTCAGTATTTCGCCTCCATCCATTAAATTTACCCAATGCCAAACCGTTCGACGTAATGCTCTTAAAACCTCACCGAACACTGTTATCAGTAAACTTTGGAAGTCAACTAGCAACAGCAAAAATATACAATATGATGTATACACCTCTACAAAACAAATAATTAAGGAATTTCGTTCGAGACAAGAGGATAAACTTCGCAAGCAATTGACCTGTCAAGGCTCCTTTTTCAGAAATGTATCGAAATTTTGTCACTCAGAGCTGACAAGAATGTGGTGTGCATCTCAAACAAATTTACCTAGAAATATATTCAATTTTACCATACGGTATATCAACAATTCACTTCCTACACGTCAGAATCTTGCAAGATGGGGATTATCGGCAACTTCAGATTGTTCAAACTGTTTATCTCCAGAAACACTACTACATGTAGTGGCGGGTTGTAAATCGTATCTCGAACGGTTCACGTGGAGACATGACTCCATCTTAAACCTCCTCGCAGCCAACTTACAAACCATCAACGGCGCGACTCTCTTTGCCGATCTACCAAATTACAAGAGCCCATCAATCATCACTGGAAACTCCCACCGTCCTGACTTGCTTCTATTAACCTCTAAAGAATGTCTCTATATTGTTGAACTAACTGTTGGTTTTGAATCAAATCTTGAAAATAATGTTAAGCGCAAAAAATGCAAATACTTAGAATTAATTAGAGAACAACGCAAACATTACCAAGCAGTAAAATTTATTAATCTATCAATTAGCTCTCTTGGTGTCTTTTCAAAAGAATGTTCGACATTCTTAGAAATGCTTAAAGATATTGGCTTTGAAAGGAACCACCATGAATACCTTATTAAACGAATGACGACGATTGCAATTCGAACAACCTATTACATATTTTGTTGCCGGAATAAAGATTGGTCCAATCCTGAACTTTTAACATTTTGACCTATATTTTATAACGTTTTTATAGATGATGTATTGTAGTTAATTGTAAAATTGTAGTCATTGATTGATTCAAGTAGCCGATTGTAAATTACCTTATATAAGTGAGATTTACAATTGTATATACCCTAAAAATTTATTAATAAAGTTTTCATTATTATTATTATTATTATTATTATTATTATTATTATTATTATTATTATTATTATTATTATTATTATTATTATTTTATTATTATTATTATTATTATTATATTATTATTATTATTATTATTATTATTATTATTATTATTATTATTATTATTATTATTATTATATTATTATATTATTATTATTATTATTATTATTATTATTATTATTATTATTATTATTATTATTATTATTATTATTATTATTATTATATTATTATTATTATTATATTATATTATTATTATTATTATTATTATTATATTATTATATTATATTATTATTATTATTATTATTATTATTATTATATTATTATTATTAGTTTAAATGCAAATTCTTACTTGAATCTTAATATATTTCAAGAAATAGCTATCAGTGTAAATTGTAATCATGATTCGTTCCAGTTTCATATATATGTTACTCATTTTCGTGGTTTGTTCGTTCTGTGGAGAGGATTTCGTGACGCTGGGACGCCACTCATGGCGATGTAAACAGCGAGTTCATCGTGCAGAGCAACAATATTTTAGTGATTATCCAACGAAGCAAGCGCCAGCTATCAATTCACCAAATATCGTTATTTCAAGTCGTACTGTACTTAAATGTTGTTGTGGAAAAATATGCAAAGGTGCACGTGGTTTAAAGATGCATCAACGCAGTTGCAGAGTTATAGACGGACTTAATAGTGAACTATCTGCAGACCTAGAAGAACAAGAGTTACAAGACAGACTAGATTCAGAAAATATATGTGAGCTAACAACTAACAACGAAACATTTATTGTGGATGAGGAAGAATTTCCAGTTTTAAAGAAAGGGATCAAACTACCTAAAAGTGATTCAGAATGGTCAACGGCTAACGAATATTTTAAATTCGCTCTACAATTCAATGAGCCAATTACATCACAGGATTTAGATTCAAATATAAAGGTATTAAATAACACCATTTACGAATATTTTGCTCAAAATTTTGGTTACATCAAGTCGAAGCCTTGTGAATCTTTAGTAAATAAATACAGAGGATATACTGTGAAAGATTTAAAGAAAGCTCTAAAAATCCTCAAATCTACAAATGAGGAACCCGATGAAATTAGATATGTGTCGCATATTCTGCGTGACAAAATTCGCCACAACAACCAGTCTACTGAGTCGTGTCTAGACAGTAGACAATCGCTTAATCATGATAAATACATCAAGAAAAACTTCTGGGGTTATGTCAAAAATATTCTAAACAAAAAGGATGTTTTACTTCCATCTTTTAGCATGACAGAATGCTTGTCGTATTTCTCAAAAACGCTCTCAGCTATCCATCCGAATAAATTGTTCAACATTCCAGCTGGATTCCCGTATTATCGCAACCAGAAGTCCAGTTTGACCTTGACCCGCCGACATACCAGCAAGTCACAAATATAATTCGTAAAATGAAAGCATCTGGTTCCCCAAGCCCCTTAGATCAACTATCAATTATATGTTTTAAACGATGTCCTTTCCTCAGATCCCATCTAACCGAACTAATACATAATGTCTGGTCGTCCAAAACCATACCATCAGAATGGAAGAAGGCGTGTACAATACTCATCCATAAAAAAGGCGATAATAATAACCCATCAAACTTCAGACCTATCACATTGCAGAGCATACCGTTGAAAGTATTTACTTCTTGTTTACGTAACGCCATTTATTCGTTCTTAACCGCTAACAACTTTATAGAACATAACATACAAAAAGGATTTACACCTAACTTGTCTGGAAATCTAGAACACACTGCGCAAATGGCTAATATTATCAACACAGCAAGGATAAAACAACGCTCCGTCATCGTCACCCTACTTGACTTAAAGAATGCTTTTGGTGAAGTGCATCACAATCTAATCACATCTATACTTGATTATCATCATATCCCACAGCACATTAAACTCATTATTACCAGCTTATATACAAATTTTAAAACCTCTGTAATTACACAAGAATATCAAACTCCATTTATATCAGTTGGCCGTGGCGTGTTACAAGGCGACTGTCTGAGCCCACTTTTATTTAACATGTGTTTTAATACCTTCATTCAACACATAAACGCTGAAAAATATCGTCAATTTGGCTTCTCCTTCCAGCTCCTTAATCCTATACACTGGTTTCAATTTGCGGATGATGCTGCTGTAATAACTTCCAATGAATCAGAAAATCAACATCTTCTCAACCGGTTTTCTATTTGGTGCCTGTGGTCGGACATGGTTATACGAGTTGATAAATGTAGTACTTTTGGCATCAAAAAGTCTATGACAAAATCAATTCAATATTTACCAAAATTGTTCATTAATAATAAGCTAATTCCAGCGACAAAAGTGGGCGCAAGCTTTCAATACTTAGGAAGATACTTCAATTTCAACATGTCAGATGAACAACACAAGTCTGAATTGATTTCCCTTGTTGAAGACTTAATGTCTGTTATTGATTCCAAACCACTTCATCCAAGAAATAAATTACTGCTTTATAGCCGTTATGTTTTATCAAAATTATCTTGGCATTTTACTGTCACAGATCTGTCAAAAACGTGGGTGATTGAAAATATCGATTCCAAAATTAACAATTATATTCGTACATGGCTTGAATTACCCATATCTGGAACGCTAAGCACAGTATTCCTTACCCGAAACAAATTTGGTCTCAGTATTTCGCCTCCATCCATTAAATTTACCCAATGCCAAACCGTTCGACGTAATGCTCTTAAAACCTCACCGAACACTGTTATCAGTAAACTTTGGAAGTCAACTAGCAACAGCAAAAATATACAATATGATGTATACACCTCTACAAAACAAATAATTAAGGAATTTCGTTCGAGACAAGAGGATAAACTTCGCAAGCAATTGACCTGTCAAGGCTCCTTTTTCAGAAATGTATCGAAATTTTGTCACTCAGAGCTGACAAGAATGTGGTGTGCATCTCAAACAAATTTACCTAGAAATATATTCAATTTTACCATACGGTATATCAACAATTCACTTCCTACACGTCAGAATCTTGCAAGATGGGGATTATCGGCAACTTCAGATTGTTCAAACTGTTTATCTCCAGAAACACTACTACATGTAGTGGCGGGTTGTAAATCGTATCTCGAACGGTTCACGTGGAGACATGACTCCATCTTAAACCTCCTCGCAGCCAACTTACAAACCATCAACGGCGCGACTCTCTTTGCCGATCTACCAAATTACAAGAGCCCATCAATCATCACTGGAAACTCCCACCGTCCTGACTTGCTTCTATTAACCTCTAAAGAATGTCTCTATATTGTTGAACTAACTGTTGGTTTTGAATCAAATCTTGAAAATAATGTTAAGCGCAAAAAATGCAAATACTTAGAATTAATTAGAGAACAACGCAAACATTACCAAGCAGTAAAATTTATTAATCTATCAATTAGCTCTCTTGGTGTCTTTTCAAAAGAATGTTCGACATTCTTAGAAATGCTTAAAGATATTGGCTTTGAAAGGAACCACCATGAATACCTTATTAAACGAATGACGACGATTGCAATTCGAACAACCTATTACATATTTTGTTGCCGGAATAAAGATTGGTCCAATCCTGAACTTTTAACATTTTGACCTATATTTTATAACGTTTTTATAGATGATGTATTGTAGTTAATTGTAAAATTGTAGTCATTGATTGATTCAAGTAGCCGATTGTAAATTACCTTATATAAGTGAGATTTACAATTGTATATACCCTAAAAATTTATTAATAAAGTTTTCATTATTATTCAGTCGTGCACAAGATGTATGAAGGTATTTTTAAACTTCGGTTTCACCACCGTTTAAGTTAAACGCCTTTGAAAGAGGCTAAACCACTTTATATCTCTAGAACCCAATCCATCGATTGTTCCAGATTTCTACTATTTTTCTTTGCTCTCACAGACTCTGAAGACCATATGAAACTATAGTTTAATTCCACATTTGCGGAAATCATCTCTAGAAAAGACTTAGAATTATGGAACAACATAATGAGTAATAAGAACAATGCTTTGCATGAATTGTTAGCTAATAACCTAAATATAGACAGTTGAGACAGAGAGGGCACGAATTCGAATTGCCCATTGTGAGAACTGAACGATTTAAATGTTCGTTTATAAATAGATGCCTTTTTAACTATATATTTGATATTCTATACTTTCAATTATTTATAATAATTAGTTCTATGTATGTATATGTACATATGTATATATATATCTATATATTGTAAATAGCGGTTATTTTATTGCACATAAAATTTGTAAACTCGTTTGTATGTTTTGAGTATATAATTGTCATTGCCGACAAATAAAGACTTCTATCTATAACGAAATATTACCAGAATGGCACAATTTGCATGTTAGTCTAACTTTGTATCCAGGCAAGAAGACATAAATAAATCACGACAGCTAGTAAATTCATACTAGAATTAGTAAAATGGCAAAGTTTAGTTGTAAAATGTTTTAAAATGCACAAAATACGGCCGTGCTAATTATTCAATTCAAGTATCAATTCAATTCAAAAGTCTTTATTGTATACTTTTGACAGTTTTTACTCTACTAAAGCCTGAAAACTAGTTTCGTTTGATATTCGGGGCAATCTTACTTCCGGCGGGATTACTTCATCGACAGAACATACAGCATACAACCATATTAACTATGATACAAGTTCATACAACAAATTGATTGGATGGCTATAACTAATATTATTGGATAACTAATAATATTATTGACGATATTTGATTTCGTGATCGAAGATTAGGTCCGGAAAGAAGACTACAAAGGTTTTTCATCCAAATTGTATTTGTTTTATTTTGGATGCCGTGTCGTCATCGTTGGATATCAACTATTTAAGGTAGGAAGTTGATGAAAAACCCCGCTTAGTCAGTAATTTGTTCAATAGCTACCACAGAACTGAGACGCAACTAATAATCACAGGATTATCGAGTATCATATTTGTGCGAGGCATATTGTGTGTAGCAGTGTTAATATACCGTAGAGACCCAAACTATACCTAGAATAGCCCTAGAGTAGTCAATAACAAGATGGCAAAATCGAGGGTGCGTATTCATACATCCGTCTTGTACCGCCGACTGATTCCCTTTTTAAGACGATTGTTTCAGGTACCGGTTTATGAACATGAATATATAAATAACATACACTCTGATCGTACAGTTGAAACTTTCTATGGAGACTGGTCTAAACCCCT
Organism: Dendronephthya gigantea; assembly: GCF_004324835.1. Taxonomy (NCBI): domain Eukaryota; kingdom Metazoa; phylum Cnidaria; class Anthozoa; order Malacalcyonacea; family Nephtheidae; genus Dendronephthya; species Dendronephthya gigantea. Next base: position 40,868 of record NW_021163125.1, read on the forward strand.
TAGCTATTGTGTTGCATAGAATTTTTTACAGAATAACAAGACGGCAAAATCGAGGGTGCGTATTCATGCATACATCCGTCTTGTACCCCCGACTGATTCCCTTTTAAAGACGATTGTTTCAGGTACCGGTTTATGAACATGAATATATAAATAATAACACTCTGATCGTACAGTTGAAACTTTCTATGGAGACTGGTCTAAACCCCTTTGCTGTTGTGTTGCTTAGAATTTTGTACAGAATAACAAGATGGCAAAATCGAGGGTGCGTATTCATACATCCGTCTTGTACCCCCGACTGATTCCCTTTTAAAGACGATTGTTTCAGGTACCGGTTTATGAACATGAATATATAAATAATATACACTCTGATCGTACAGTTGACACTTTCTATGGTGACTGGTCTAAACCCCTTAGCTGTTGTGTTGCTTAGAATTTTGTAAAGTCTGTTTTAGACATATTTTCGTTTTATAAAAAACTTGCCAATATTTCAGAGCTCGCGTCATGACAGTTGGATACTAAAAGAAGCTTTGTCTTATTTGATTTCATTTTAAATAATTTTCCGTTGAGGACAACTTTTAAAATGTTACTTAATTTGTTTTGACCAGAAAATATTCGCAGAGCAGACTTCACATCATCCTTAATAATTAAGGATTCAGGGTAGCAAGTTAGCAAACAGCATGGTGAATTAAGAAGCGCATGACTACAGATATCATATAAAGATTGAGCAATATCGGCGAGTATTGGCTATATGGCTGCATGGAGGGTCTATTGCATGTAAAACATTTTTCGTTCGTTTGTTTGTCGATCGTCGATACCCGATATACAACCGAGAAGTAAGAACTAGTTTCGTTTGATATTCGGGGCAATCCTACCTCCGGCGGGATTACTTCATGGACAGAACATACAGCTTACAACCATATTAACTATGATACAAGTTCATACAAAAAAAGTGAGTGCATGGTTGAATAATATTATTGGATAACTAATATATTTTTGACGATATTTGATTTCGTGGTCGAAGATTTAGGTCTGGAAAGATTTTTTATCAAAATTATATGTTTTATTTCGGATGCGTGTCATCATCGTTAGACATCAAGGTAGAAAGTTAGTGAATAACGACCCTGCTTAGTCAGTAATTTGTACAGTACGACAGAACTGAAACGCAACTAATAATCATGCGATTACTTGTGTGATTACATCATATTTGTGCGAGAAATATTGTGTGCAGCAGTGTTAATTAATCGTAGAGACCCAAACTATAACTAGAATAGCCTTAGAATAGTTAATAACAAGGTGGCAAAATCGAGGGTGCGTATTCATACATTCGTCTTGTATCCCCGACTGATTCCCTTTTAAAGACGATTGTTTCAGTTACGGTTTATGAACATGAATATATAAAGAATATACACTCTGATCGTACAGTTGACTCTTTCTGTGGTGATTGGTCTAAACCCCATAGCTGTTGTGTTGCTTAGAATTTTGTAAAGTAGTCTAGGACCTGTAAAAGAGTTTGTATGCATTTCATTTAGTACATATTATCTCAACTTTTTAGGCTAAAATGACGGCATGGCGGTCAACATGGCATATGTGCCAAAATCTCAATCCGGGACGAAAGTCCTGAAAATGACCACACCCAGAAACGGCATAGTCAACATAACTGTAAATCCTTAATTATTAAAGCTACAGCCTTTCTGAATTGTTTATGGTTCAGAATGGTTGCTTTTAGGGGTGGTCACTGCAGGGTGAAATTAGCCTAAGTTTCATATTTTACAAGAAAAAGAATGTTTACCATTCCTGGTCAACTGCTAATTATGCATAAAATTACAGATTCACCTGGCAAAGTCTAATTTTCCCTGTTTTCTAAAAATTTTTGCCATATGATGAAAAAACATTCTATTTTAATATATTCATTATAAATTTCCTAGGAAATAACAATGTTTTGTTTGCGATACGACATATTTCATTTCATTTACCCCCCGCCAGAACACGATTTCAGCCATATTTGCATATTTGATCGCGGTTTTTCGCCGTCCGTCGCAAGCACCATCCAAATACTGTACTTTAGCACGATTCTAGTGGACTAAAGAATTATTCAACAAAATTTTTGATGGGTTTTAAAGTAGTGCCATGTAATATTTTTTCATTTTTGTGTCCCTTTCATCAATTATGTCGCCATTGCAACGTTCACCGCCTTTCTGCACGATAATTCCCACTTCTTGATCCCCAGCATGTATTTGTGAAAAATGTACCCTGCAATGTTGCCCACGAGCAATTGTCGTGGAGTGTGCGCTAGACTTTTAAATTATTTTGAATATTTGCACTTAAATTTCACACACGATAAACGAGGGGTAGTTTTTTATTTCCAAGTGGGGCAAATTCTTTTAAATTTTGGATAGCTGCTATTCTACTATCAGTTATTTATCCATGCTGTGTAAAAAAACAGCTGGGGGTCAAGAAGTGGTATTTATCGTGAAGAAAGGCGACGAGACATGGGAATTGCGACATAATTGATGAAATGTCAAGGGACACAAAATGAGACACAAAAATATTACATGGCACTACTTCAAAACCCATCGAAAATTAGTGAATAATTATTTAGTCCACTAGAACTTTACTTAAACAGTTAAACTGGGAACGACTACTCGGCTACTATCTCGTCTGTTTTTGTCTTCACCGTAGACAATCGTGCCGACGTAAACAAAGAAAAGTGACTGGCAATGGTCTAGATTCGGCTAAAAATTGGCTCCAAAGATAGCTGTTATCCTCCCGAGGCCGATTTGATGAAAATTAGATAGTGCTTCCGCCAGATAGTGATTTTTCCACAGTTTTAAACATTTGGAGCTAACAGTAATTAATAACTTGGTTTTCAGGTTCCCATCGCGCTATTTCAAAGATGTTGGTCAGGCAAGATGATATGACTTTGTTATAAGCACCAAAGAAGATTGTAAAAAATAATATAAGAATGACTGAACTCAAGGAAGATGATAATGTTATGATGTCCCAGGCTGAGGACAGCGACGTAACTTCAAGCTTTACGGAAAACAATAATATCGCTTCGTCCGAAAATAAACAATCCCAATCTGTTAATAAACAGAAAGAAGTTGAAGATGAACTCCAAGAAAAAGACATTCAAAACGAAGAATGTGATGGCGGTGAGAATTAAAACAAATGTCCTATGATAGAAGTAAAATCCTATCTTCTACTAACTCGTACATTTTGATCAGGACATTCAGAGTTGCAGATGGACTGCCTAATTGGGGGGGGGGGTTGCATATTCATACGTTCATGTTTATATATCGTAGAAACTACAGCGTAGCAAAGAAATCAGACAGGTATAAAGGCGGCTTTCGAACCATTCAGTGCAAAATGTCGCGCGACCTATTTTTTGCAATCGCTTTCTTTTGAAATGTGTTAATGCATGGGATTATAGTTCCGCTTGATTGTTTGTATTTAAAAAAAAAAACGATCGCAAAAAGTCCATCGTGCGACATTTTCATCCAGAAAATCCGCATTAAGCTTCTGGCTGCACGGCCCTAACCATCAAGGTCCCACAATAATTGGCCTAGGCAATTGCGTTCGCTATTGACAAAGGCGATACTAAATAAATGAGTAAAATAATAAATTACTTTACTATAAATAATTTATTATTAAATATTTAGTTGACCATGGAGCAAGCATTTATTCCCAGAACGAAGATGGTGAAACAGTTTTGTCGATAGCGATAAGAAATGGTTTATTTGATGTGGTTAAGTATTTTGTTCAATGTGGCCCTGAACATAATTTTCAAGATTATTCTAAAGTTCTTCAGAGTGCAATAAAGTCTCGGTCATTAGAAATTGTGAAATATTTCGTTGAAGATTGTGGGGCTGATATACATTGTAAAGATGATTCGGGAAATACTGCCTTACATCATGCTGTTTATGTTGGTGGAATAGAAATTGTCAAATACTTAGTTAAACAATGCGGTGCAGACATGAATGCCAGGAATCCAGACGGGGGGACAATGCTACAACTTGCTGTTACAGAAGGTACGCTAGAATTGGTGAAATATCTTGTTGAACAGGGCGCTGATGTAAACGGCCAGGGTACTGACGGGTGGACAGTGCTGCACGCTGCTGTTACAAAATCTACTCCAGAAGTTGTAAAATATCTTGTTGAAAATGGCGCTGTTGTAAACGGCAAGGATACTACAGACGGCTGGACAGTATTACACTATGCTGTTGCCTATAGTTCATTAGACATGATGAAACATCTTGTTGAACTGGGGGCAGATGTAAATGGCGAAAAGACCGATGGGTGGACAGTGCTGCATGATGCTGTTACAAACGGTACGCTAGAAAAGGTAAAATATCTTGTTGAAATTGGTGCTAATGTAAATGGTAAGAGCAATGGCGGGTGGACGGTGCTTTACAATGCTATTTCTAAAGGTACGCTAGAAATTGTAAAATATCTAGTAGAAATGGGCGCTGATGTGAATGCCAAGGATACCACTTACGATTGGACAATGCTTCACTCTGCTGTTACTGAAGGTACGCCAGCAATGGTAAAATATCTTGTTGACATGGGCGCTAATGTAAATAGTGAGGATAGTAAGGGATGGACGGTGCTGCGATATGCGATTTTCAAAGGCACACTAGAAATAATAGAATGTCTTGTTGAACATGGTGCTGATGTTAATGACAAAATTGAAATGCGATCAATTCTGCACTGTGCACTGTGTGTTACTCAAGATACTTTAGAAATAGTGAACTGCCCTGTTGAGAAGGGTGCTGATTGCAATTGTAAGAAGACTACCGGGGAAACAGTGTTGCACTCTGCTTTTTCTAAAGGCAGGACAGATATAGTAAAATATCTCGTTCAGAAAGGCGCTGATGTAAATGTTAAGAATACTTACGGGAAGACAGTGCTGCACTCTGCTGTTACTGAAGGTAACTTCGAAATTGTGAAATATCTTGTGGGAAAAGGCGCTGATGTAAATGTAAAACGGAAAAATAGATGGACAGTGTTGCACAGTGCTGTTAGAAAAGGTTCGCTAGAAATGGTGAAATATCTTGTTGAGAAGAACGCCGATGTAAATGCCGAGAGTTTTTGCCGGAGGACAGTGTTGCACATTGCTTTTAGAAAAGGTTCGCTAGAAATGGTGAAATATCTTGTGGGAAATGGCGCTGATGTAAATGCCAAGAATAATCGCGGGGAGACAGTGCTATATTATGCTGTTTCTGAAGGTACGCTAGAAATGGTGAAATATCTTGTTGAAATGGCGCTGATGTAAATGCCAAGAATACTCGAGCTCACGGGAAGACGGTGCTGCACTCTGCTGTTTCTGAGGGTACGCTAGAAATGGTGAAATATCTTGTGGAAAATGGCGCTGATGTATATGCAAAAGAGAATAGCGGACGGACAATGTTGAAAAGAGCTATTTTAAAAGGTTCGCTAGAAATGGTGAAATATCTTATGGGAAATGGCGCTGATGTAAATGCCAAGAATAATCGCGGGGAGACAGTGCTATATTATGCTGTTTCTGAAGGTACGCTAGAAATGGTGAAATATCCTGTTGAGAATGGCGCTGATGTAAATGCCAAGAAAACTCGAGCTCACGGGAAGACGGTGCTGCACTCTGCTGTTTCTGAGGGTACGCTAGAAATGGTGAAATATCTTGTGGAAAATGGCGCTGATGTATATGCAAAAGAGAAAGCGGACGGACAATGTTGAAAAGAGCTATTTTAAAAGGTTCGCTAGAAATGGTGAAATATCTTGTTGATACGAGTTTTGATGTAAATGCCGAGAATACTCACGGGGAGACAGTGCTGCACTGCGCTGTTTCTGAAGGTACGCTAGAAATGGTGAAATATCTTGTGGGAAATGGCGCTGATGTAAATGGAAAAACGAAAAGCGGAATGACAGTGTTGCACGTTGCCGTTGTAAAAGGTTCGTTAGAAATGGTAGAATATCTTGTCGAGAACGGTGCTGATGTAAATGCCAAGAATACTCACGGGGAGACAGCGCTGAACTCTGCTGTTTCTGAAGGTACGCTAGAAATGGTGAAATATCTTGTTGAGAATGGCGCTGCTGTAAATGCCAAGAATACTCGAGCTCACGGGAAGACGGTGCTGCACTCTGCTGTTTCGGAGGGTACACTAGAAATGGTGAAGTATCTTGTGGAAAATGGCGCTGATGTATACGCAAAAGAGAATAGCGAACGGACAATGTTGAAAAGAGCTATTTCAAAAGGTTCGCTAGAAATGGTGAAATATCTTGTTGATACGAGTTTTGATGTAAATGCCAAGAGTACTCACGGGGAGACAGTGCTGCACTGCGCTGTTTCTGAGGGTACGCTAGAAATGGTGAAATATCTTGTGGGAAATGACGCTGATGTAAATGGAAAAATGAAAAGCGGAACGACAGTGTTGCACGTTGCCGTTGTAAAAGGTTCGTTAGAAATGGTAAAATATCTTGTCGAGAACGGTGCTGATGTAAATGCCAAGAATACTCACGGGAAGACAGTGTTGAACTCTGCTGTTTCTGAAGGTACGCTAGAAATGGTGAAATATCTTGTGGGAAATGGCGCTGATGTAAATGGAAAAAATAATAAAGAATGGACAGTCCTGCACAGTGCTGTTACTAAGGACTGGCTACACATGGTAAAATACCTTGTTGAAAATGGTGCTGATGTAAATTGCAAGGATACTAACGGAGGGACAGTCTTGCACCATGCTGTTCGTGTTGGTAATATAGTAACTGTGAAGTATTTAGTTGAACAGGGTGCTGATGTTGGCATTGGCATCCTCCAAATGGCTGTTAGAAACAACTTCGTCGCCTTTGTCAATCTTCTTTATGAGAAGGACATCGCGATGTTGAGAGAGCAAACGATAATTGCTGAAGGGCGAAGAATGAATCTTCTTGAATGGAGCATCCACCTTGGTCATGATGAAATTGCAACTATCTTTAAAAGGTCGGTAAAACATCGTGAGAAAATTCAGAAGTTGAAAACAACGAGCTGTAACGAGTTAAAAGAGGTAATATTGTTAGACTGTATAATAAATTTTGCAAAATATCCTATCCAAGGTTATGGGGGAGTTTACAAACAAATGACATCGCAGCTCGGTGACGAGCATTTAGTTTCGCACATTTTGTAGCCAATCGGTAACATAATAAACTTCTCTACCAAACCGCGACTACGGAACTCGCGCGATATACGGGTTCAGTTGACCAAAACTAAGATTAATCATTCAGATTCGCACCAAACCCAGCGTTTCCACAACTTATTTGCACAAGGCTGTCTTCATGGAAAGATGGTAATAAAAAAGAGAGAAACAAAAAATGTTTGAAAAGAATGCATGATATATCCTATTAAAACTAACCCTCCCTATATATATATATATATATATATATATATATATATATATATATATATATATATATATATATATATATATATATATTTATATATATATATATATATACGTAAGGTGAATTTGTTCTTCTGCACAAGTATGACCAACCGGGCAAGCAGAAAATTCTACTTGACCGCGGTGGGAATCGAACCCGCGACCTTCGCATTTCTAGAACGATGCTCTACCGTCTGAGCTGCAAGGCCAAGTTGGGAACGACTGTGATTTTGCTTAAGTTGTTATTGACAATGCGGAGTTTCGTCCTTTAACATGTCGTTATGCAGTTACATCTGCAAATGTTGATATATTTGTACGTTTTTGCTCTCAATTGAGCCATGTGTTCACTTGTGGATATTTATGTAAGGTGTATTTGTTCTTCTGCACAAGTATGACCAACCGGGCAAGCAGAAAATTCTACTTGACCGCGGTGGGAATCGAACCCGCGACCTTCGCATTCCTTGTAGCTCAGACGGTAGAGCATCGTTCTAGAAATGCGAAGGTCGCGGGTTCGATTCCCACCGCGGTCAAGTAGAATTTTCTGCTTGCCCGGTTGGTCATACTTGTGCAGAAGAACAAATACACCTTACATATATATATATATATATATATATATATATATATATATATATATATATATATATATATATATATATATATATATATATATATATATATATATATATATATATATATATATATATATCATCAGTCGCCTGATGATCGCTTTGCTTTTTTTAGCTTAGCGTGAAACACCGTGTAGCGACGGCTTTAAATTAAAATAAAGAATTAGTAAATATTATTTATGCTCTGCTTTTTTTTTGGTATTGAGCACTCTTCTTGTCTATTACAAACAAACTAAATTTTGAATATAAATATATATATATATATATATATATATATATATATATATATATATATATATATATATATATATATATATATATATATATATATATATATATACATCAGGAGCCAGTCCAAAAGAAAAAACTATTTAGATATATAGCTTCAATTCACCACATCGCAGTGTTCAAAAATTAAACTTTTAATAAACTAAATCAAATCAAATACATCTTGTAATGTATACTACGTTTCGGGGCGCAGCCCCTTCGTCAGAAATGTTTCCTTACTAATCCTAAGCCTTCTTATATAGTTACAACAAATTTGCATACATAAATTAACCTTAAGTTTCCTCCCTCACATTTAATCCCATAGGACAATAAGTCCTTAACTTTTCTATCCAAAAACTTTCCCTTTCATTAGGTTTGTTGATATCAGTAACATCAATTATTTGAACACTTATGTCCCCTAATCCCTTATGTCCTTGTTCAAAAAAATGCGCATATAAACCCTGACCACAAATACCTCTCTGACCCCTACCAAAACGTAACAATGAGCTTTTATGATTATTAAATCTCAACCTAAGTGCCGTAACTGCGTTCCCGACGTACTACTGTAGATGGCATGTCTTACAAGTTATGAAATAAATCACCCCTTCTGAATCACAATCAAAGGCATGATTTATGTGATAAACTTTACCCGTTGAAAAGCTACTAAATTTAGACCCCAAAATAATATAATTACACACTTGACAGCGCTTCTTACCACACTTAGACATGCCTCTATCCGAAGTTTCAATACTACGTAACTTAGACCTGACCAGATGATCTTTAAGGTTCCTCGGTCTACGAAAACTTAACAGTGGTTTTTCAGGTAAAACCTTAAAAAATCCGATGACATCTTAACTATACCCTGCATTTCCTGCAAGGTACCCTTTAAACAATTAAGTGCCGGATGAAAATCCAGTACCAAACAAACCCTATTGTCTTGACCCTTACACTGATCAGACACAATCTGATGATCATAATTCCTAACCCTATTAAATTGTTTCTCAATAAAACCCCGATCATAGCCTCGCTCCATCAAGAAACCTCTTAGATCATCCAGTCTACCCTCCAAAATTTCCTCCGAACTACAAATTCGTTTAAGTCTAAGTCCCTGTCCGTATGGTATCCCCCTTTCGACATACTTTTTTAGGCTAAAATGACGGCATGGCGGTCAACATGGCATATGTGCCAAAATCTCAATCCGGGACGAAAGTCCTGAAAATGACCACACCCAGAAACGGCATAGTCAACATAACTGTAAATCCTTAATTATTAAAGCTACAGCCTTTCTGAATTGTTTATATGGTTCAGAATGGTTGCTTTTAGGGGTGGTCACTGCAGGGTGAAATTAGCCTAAGTTTCATATTTTACAAGAAAAAGAATGTTTACCATTCCTGGTCAACTGCTAATTATGCATAAAATTACAGATTCACCTGGCAAAGTCTAATTTTCCCTGTTTTCTAAAAATTTTTGCCATATGATGAAAAAACATTCTTATTTTAATATATTCATTATAAATTTCCTAGGAAATAACAATGTTTTGTTTGCGATACGACATATTTCATTTCATTTACCCCCCGCCAGAACACGATTTCAGCCATATTTTGCATATTTGATCGCGGTTTTTCGCCGTCCGTCGCAAGCACCATCCAAATACTGTACTTTAGCACGATTCTAGTGGACTAAAGAATTATTCAACAAAATTTTTGATGGGTTTTAAAGTAGTGCCATGTAATATTTTTTCATTTTTGTGTCCCTTTCATCAATTATGTCGCCATTGCAACGTTCACCGCCTTTCTGCACGATAATTCCCACTTCTTGATCCCCAGCATGTATTTGTGAAAAATGTACCCTGCAATGTTGCCCACGAGCAATTGTCGTGGAGTGTGCGCTAGACTTTTAAATTATTTTGAATATTTTGCACTTAAATTTCACACACGATAAACGAGGGGTAGTTTTTTATTTCCAAGTGGGGCAAATTCTTTTAAATTTTGGATAGCTGCTATTCTACTATCAGTTATTTATCCATGCTGTGTAAAAAAACAGCTGGGGTCAAGAAGTGGTATTTATCGTGAAGAAAGGCGACGAGACATGGGAATGGCGACATAATTGATGAAATGTCAAGGGACACAAAAATGAGACACAAAAATTACATGGCACTACTTCAAAACCCATCGAAAATTAGTGAATAATTATTTAGTCCACTAGAACTTTACTTAAACAGTTAAACTGGAACGACTACTCGGCTACTATCTCGTCTGTTTTTGTCTTCACCGTAGACAATCGTGCCGACGTAAACAAAGAAAAGTGACTGGCAATGGTCTAGATTCGGCTAAAAATTGGCTCCAAAGATAGCTGTTATCCTCCCGAGGCCGATTTGATGAAAATTAGATAGTGCTTCCGCCAGATAGTGATTTTTCCACAGTTTTAAACATTTGGAGCTAACAGTAATTAATAACTTGGTTTTCAGGTTCCCATCGCGCTATTTCAAAGATGTTGGTCAGGCAAGATGATATGACTTTGTTATAAGCACCAAAGAAGATTGTAAAAAATAATATAAGAATGACTGAACTCAAGGAAGATGATAATGTTATGATGTCCCAGGCTGAGGACAGCGACGTAACTTCAAGCTTTACGGAAAACAATAATATCGCTTCGTCCGAAAATAAACAATCCCAATCTGTTAATAAACAGAAAGAAGTTGAAGATGAACTCCAAGAAAAAGACATTCAAAACGAAGAATGTGATGGCGGTGAGAATTAAAACAAATGTCCTATGATAGAAGTAAAAATCCTATCTTCTACTAACTCGTACATTTTGATCAGGACATTCAGAGTTGCAGATGGACTGCCTAATTGGGCGGGGGGGGTTGCATATTCATACGTTCATGTTTATATATCGTAGAAACTACAGCGTAGCAAAGAAATCAGACAGGTATAAAGGCGGCTTTCGAACCATTCAGTGCAAAATGTCGCGCGACCTATTTTTTGCAATCGCTTTCTTTTGAAATGTGTTAATGCATGGGATTATAGTTCCGCTTGATTGTTTGTATTTAAAAAAAAAACGATCGCAAAAAGTCCATCGTGCGACATTTTCATCCAGAAAATCCGCATTAAGCTTCTGGCTGCACGGCCCTAACCATCAAGGTCCCACAATAATTGGCCTAGGCAATTGCGTTCGCTATTGACAAAGGCGATACTAAATAAATGAGTAAAATAATAAATTACTTTACTATAAATAATTTATTATTAAATATTTAGTTGACCATGGAGCAAGCATTTATTCCCAGAACGAAGATGGTGAAACAGTTTTGTCGATAGCGATAAGAAATGGTTTATTTGATGTGGTTAAGTATTTTGTTCAATGTGGCCCTGAACATAATTTTCAAGATTATTCTAAAGTTCTTCAGAGTGCAATAAAGTCTCGGTCATTAGAAATTGTGAAATATTTCGTTGAAGATTGTGGGGCTGATATACATTGTAAAGATGATTCGGGAAATACTGCCTTACATCATGCTGTTTATGTTGGTGGAATAGAAATTGTCAAATACTTAGTTAAACAATGCGGTGCAGACATGAATGCCAGGAATCCAGACGGGGGGACAATGCTACAACTTGCTGTTACAGAAGGTACGCTAGAATTGGTGAAATATCTTGTTGAACAGGGCGCTGATGTAAACGGCCAGGGTACTGACGGGTGGACAGTGCTGCACGCTGCTGTTACAAAATCTACTCCAGAAGTTGTAAAATATCTTGTTGAAAATGGCGCTGTTGTAAACGGCAAGGATACTACAGACGGCTGGACAGTATTACACTATGCTGTTGCCTATAGTTCATTAGACATGATGAAACATCTTGTTGAACTGGGGGCAGATGTAAATGGCGAAAAGACCGATGGGTGGACAGTGCTGCATGATGCTGTTACAAACGGTACGCTAGAAAAGGTAAAATATCTTGTTGAAATTGGTGCTAATGTAAATGGTAAGAGCAATGGCGGGTGGACGGTGCTTTACAATGCTATTTCTAAAGGTACGCTAGAAATTGTAAAATATCTAGTAGAAATGGGCGCTGATGTGAATGCCAAGGATACCACTTACGATTGGACAATGCTTCACTCTGCTGTTACTGAAGGTACGCCAGCAATGGTAAAATATCTTGTTGACATGGGCGCTAATGTAAATAGTGAGGATAGTAAGGGATGGACGGTGCTGCGATATGCGATTTTCAAAGGCACACTAGAAATAATAGAATGTCTTGTTGAACATGGTGCTGATGTTAATGACAAAATTGAAATGCGATCAATTCTGCACTGTGCACTGTGTGTTACTCAAGATACTTTAGAAATAGTGAACTGCCCTGTTGAGAAGGGTGCTGATTGCAATTGTAAGAAGACTACCGGGGAAACAGTGTTGCACTCTGCTTTTTCTAAAGGCAGGACAGATATAGTAAAATATCTCGTTCAGAAAGGCGCTGATGTAAATGTTAAGAATACTTACGGGAAGACAGTGCTGCACTCTGCTGTTACTGAAGGTAACTTCGAAATTGTGAAATATCTTGTGGGAAAAGGCGCTGATGTAAATGTAAAACAGAAAAATAGATGGACAGTGTTGCACAGTGCTGTTAGAAAAGGTTCGCTAGAAATGGTGAAATATCTTGTTGAGAAGAACGCCGATGTAAATGCCGAGAGTTTTTGCCGGAGGACAGTGTTGCACATTGCTTTTAGAAAAGGTTCGCTAGAAATGGTGAAATATCTTGTGGGAAATGGCGCTGATGTAAATGCCAAGAATAATCGCGGGGAGACAGTGCTATATTATGCTGTTTCTGAAGGTACGCTAGAAATGGTGAAATATCTTGTTGAGAATGGCGCTGATGTAAATGCCAAGAATACTCGAGCTCACGGGAAGACGGTGCTGCACTCTGCTGTTTCTGAGGGTACGCTAGAAATGGTGAAATATCTTGTGGAAAATGGCGCTGATGTATATGCAAAAGAGAATAGCGGACGGACAATGTTGAAAAGAGCTATTTTAAAAGGTTCGCTAGAAATGGTGAAATATCTTATGGGAAATGCGCGCTGATGTAAATGCCAAGAATAATCGCGGGGAGACAGTGCTATATTATGCTGTTTCTGAAGGTACGCTAGAAATGGTGAAATATCTTGTTGAGAATGGCGCTGATGTAAATGCCAAGAAAACTCGAGCTCACGGGAAGACGGTGCTGCACTCTGCTGTTTCTGAGGGTACGCTAGAAATGGTGAAATATCTTGTGGAAAATGGCGCTGATGTATATGCAAAAGAGAAAAGCGGACGGACAATGTTGAAAAGAGCTTTTAAAAGGTTCGCTAGAAATGGTGAAATATCTTGTTGATACGAGTTTTGATGTAAATGCCGAGAATACTCACGGGGAGACAGTGCTGCACTGCGCTGTTTCTGAAGGTACGCTAGAAATGGTGAAATATCTTGTGGGAAATGGCGCTGATGTAAATGGAAAAACGAAAAGCGGAATGACAGTGTTGCACGTTGCCGTTGTAAAAGGTTCGTTAGAAATGGTAGAATATCTTGTCGAGAACGGTGCTGATGTAAATGCCAAGAATACTCACGGGGAGACAGCGCTGAACTCTGCTGTTTCTGAAGGTACGCTAGAAATGGTGAAATATCTTGTTGAGAATGGCGCTGCTGTAAATGCCAAGAATACTCGAGCTCACGGGAAGACGGTGCTGCACTCTGCTGTTTCGGAGGGTACACTAGAAATGGTGAAGTATCTTGTGGAAAATGGCGCTGATGTATACGCAAAAGAGAATAGCGAACGGACAATGTTGAAAAGAGCTATTTCAAAAGGTTCGCTAGAAATGGTGAAATATCTTGTTGATACGAGTTTTGATGTAAATGCCAAGAGTACTCACGGGGAGACAGTGCTGCACTGCGCTGTTTCTGAGGGTACGCTAGAAATGGTGAAATATCTTGTGGGAAATGACGCTGATGTAAATGGAAAAATGAAAAGCGGAACGACAGTGTTGCACGTTGCCGTTGTAAAAGGTTCGTTAGAAATGGTAAAATATCTTGTCGAGAACGGTGCTGATGTAAATGCCAAGAATACTCACGGGAAGACAGTGTTGAACTCTGCTGTTTCTGAAGGTACGCTAGAAATGGTGAAATATCTTGTGGGAAATGGCGCTGATGTAAATGGAAAAATAATAAAGAATGGACAGTCCTGCACAGTGCTGTTACTAAGGACTGGCTACACATGGTAAAATACCTTGTTGAAAATGGTGCTGATGTAAATTGCAAGGATACTAACGGAGGGACAGTCTTGCACCATGCTGTTCGTGTTGGTAATATAGTAACTGTGAAGTATTTAGTTGAACAGGGTGCTGATGTTGGCATTGGCATCCTCCAAATGGCTGTTAGAAACAACTTCGTCGCCTTTGTCAATCTTCTTTATGAGAAGGACATCGCGATGTTGAGAGAGCAAACGATAATTGCTGAAGGGCGAAGAATGAATCTTCTTGAATGGAGCATCCACCTTGGTCATGATGAAATTGCAACTATCTTTAAAAGGTCGGTAAAACATCGTGAGAAAATTCAGAAGTTGAAAACAACGAGCTGTAACGAGTTAAAAGAGGTAATATTGTTAGACTGTATAATAAATTTTGCAAAATATCCTATCCAAGGTTATGGGGGAGTTTACAAACAAATGACATCGCAGCTCGGTGACGAGCATTTAGTTTCGCACATTTTGTAGCCAATCGGTAACATAATAAACTTCTCTACCAAACCGCGACTACGGAACTCGCGCGATATACGGGTTCAGTTGACCAAAACTAAGATTAATCATTCAGATTCGCACCAAACCCAGCGTTTCCACAACTTATTTGCACAAGGCTGTCTTCATGGAAAGATGGTAATAAAAAAGAGAGAAACAAAAAATGTTTGAAAAGAATGCATGATATATCCTATTAAAACTAACCCTCCCTATATATATATATTATATATATATATATATATATATATATATATATATTATATATATTTTATATATATATATATATATATACGTAAGGTGAATTTGTTCTTCTGCACAAGTATGACCAACCGGGCAAGCAGAAAATTCTACTTGACCGCGGTGGGAATCGAACCCGCGACCTTCGCATTTCTAGAACGATGCTCTACCGTCTGAGCTGCAAGGCCAAGTTGGGAACGACTGTGATTTTGCTTAAGTTGTTATTGACAATGCGGAGTTTCGTCCTTTAACATGTCGTTATGCAGTTACATCTGCAAATGTTGATATATTTGTACGTTTTTGCTCTCAATTGAGCCATGTGTTCACTTGTGGTTATTTATGTAAGGTGTATTTGTTCTTCTGCACAAGTATGACCAACCGGGCAAGCAGAAAATTCTACTTGACCGCGGTGGGAATCGAACCCGCGACCTTCGCATTCCTTGTAGCTCAGACGGTAGAGCATCGTTCTAGAAATGCGAAGGTCGCGGGTTCGATTCCCACCGCGGTCAAGTAGAATTTTCTGCTTGCCCGGTTGGTCATACTTGTGCAGAAGAACAAATACACCTTACATATATATATATATATATATTATATATATTATATATATATATATATATATATATATATATTATATATATATATATATATAATATATATATATCATCAGTCGCCTGATGATCGCTTTGCTTTTTTTTAGCTTAGCGTGAAACACCGTGTAGCGACGGCTTTAAATTAAAATAAAGAATTAGTTAATATTATTTATGCTCTGCTTTTTTTTGGTATTGAGCACTCTTCTTGTCTATTACAAACAAACTAAGTTTTGAATATAAATATATATATATATATATATATATATATATATATATATATATATATATATATATATATATATATATATATATATATATATATATATATATATATATATACATCAGGAGCCAGTCCAAAAGAAAAAACTATTTAGATATATAGCTTCAATTCACCACATCGCAGTGTTCAAAAATTAAACTTTTAATAAACTAAATCAAATCAAATACATCTTGTAATGTATACTACGTTTCGGGGCGCAGCCCCTTCGTCAGAAATGTTTCCTTACTAATCCTAAGCCTTCTTATATAGTTACAACAAATTTGCATACATAAATTAACCTTAAGTTTCCTCCCTCACATTTAATCCCATAGGACAATAAGTCCTTAACTTTTCTATCCAAAAACTTTCCCTTTCATTAGGTTTGTTGATATCAGTAACATCAATTATTTGAACACTTATGTCCCCTAATCCCTTATGTCCTTGTTCAAAAAAATGCGCATATAAACCCTGACCACAAATACCTCTCTGACCCCTACCAAAACGTAACAATGAGCTTTTATGATTATTAAATCTCAACCTAAGTGCCGTAACTGCGTTCCCGACGTACTACTGTAGATGGCATGTCTTACAAGTTATGAAATAAATCACCCCTTCTGAATCACAATCAAAGGCATGATTTATGTGATAAACTTTACCCGTTGAAAAGCTACTAAATTTAGACCCCAAGATAATATAATTACACACTTGACAGCGCTTCTTACCACACTTAGACATGCCTCTATCCGAAGTTTCAATACTACGTAACTTAGACCTGACCAGATGATCTTTAAGGTTCCTCGGTCTACGAAAACTTAACAGTGGTTTTTCAGGTAAAACCTTAAAAAATCCGATGACATCTTAACTATACCCTGCATTTCCTGCAAGGTACCCTTTAAACAATTAAGTGCCGGATGAAAATCCAGTACCAAACAAACCCTATTGTCTTGACCCTTACACTGATCAGACACAATCTGATGATCATAATTCCTAACCCTATTAAATTGTTTCTCAATAAAACCCCGATCATAGCCTCGCTCCATCAAGAAACCTCTTAGATCATCCAGTCTACCCTCCAAAATTTCCTCCGAACTACAAATTCGTTTAAGTCTAAGTCCCTGTCCGTATGGTATCCCCCTTTCGACATGCGACGGATGACACGAACCATAATTCAAATACTGATGTGCATCAGTAGGCTTGCTAAACACATCAGTATCGAAACCATCATGTTCAACCTTTAGTTGCGGAGTTTGTTCCTTCGGTTATTAAGGATACTTCGGAATTTTTGCAAAAATTACAAAATTTGGGGCATATACCGTCTACCGCTATTTTGTGTACTATAGATGTTGTGGGATTATATCCACATATCCCACATGATGAGGGTCTAGATTCGTTGAGACGAGCAATGCAGAATACTAATGAAGAGTTGCCCGTACATAGATTAATAGCTTTACCCAAAATAATATTGGAGAATAATTATTTTGAGTTTGACGAGAAAGTATATTTCGTCAGAAATTGGGTACAGCCATTGGTACGAAGTTTGCTCCGGGGTTGGCCAATATTTTTATGGGATATCTTGAGGAAAAGTTTATCAGCTCTTGTGAATTATGGCGAATGGTGGCGATTTTTGGATGATGTTTTTATGATTTGGCTTCATTCGGAAGAGGATTTAAATATATTCTTACACCGTTTGAATACATTTCATAACAGCATCAAATTTACCTGCGAAGTAGGTTTTAGAAAGATTTCCTTTTTGGATGTGGCGGTGACTCTTACCGATGATGGTTTCGATGCTGATGTGTTTAGCAAGCCTACTGATGCACATCAGTATTTGAATTATGGTTCGTGTCATCCGTCGCATGTCAAGAGGGGGATGCCATATGGACAGAGACTTAGACTTAAACGAATTTGTAGTTCGGAGGAAATTTTGGAGGGTAGACTGGATGATCTAAGAGGTTTCTTGATGGAGCGAGGCTATGATCGGGGTTTTATTGAGAAACAATTTAATAGGGTTAGGAATTATGATCATCAGATTGTGTCTGATCAGTGTAAGGGTCAAGACAATAGGGTTTGTTTAGTACTGGATTTTCATCCGGCACTTAATTGTTTAAAGGGTACCTTGCAGGAAATGCAGGGTATAGTTAAGATGTCATCGGATTTTTTAAGGTTTTACCTGAAAAACCACTGTTAAGTTTTCGTAGACCGAGGAACCTTAAAGATCATCTGGTCAGGTCTAAGTTACGTAGTATTGAAACTTCGGATAGAGGCATGTCTAAGTGTGGTAAGAAGCGCTGTCAAGTGTGTAATTATATTATCTTGGGGTCTAAATTTAGTAGCTTTTCAACGGGTAAAGTTTATCACATAAATCATGCCTTTGATTGTGATTCAGAAGGGGTGATTTATTTCATAACTTGTAAGACATGCCATCTACAGTAGTACGCTTTTGTTAACGGGTGTATATATATATATATATATATATATATATATATATATAAGTATAATCTTGTTGTTCGAAAAGACAAAAGAGTGCTCAATACTATAAGATGTTATAGTAGAGCGAATTAAGTAGATGAAATTAAGTCTTAAAATGAATTTATTTAGCTATCGCTACTCTGAGTTTCACGATTATCTCGATCTTCAGGCGATTAAATTCAGTTCGTTGGATTGCGTGATTAACGGTCGGCTCACGCGCACTGTTAATGTTTGCGCGTGCGTTTGAAATTTCCAGCATAAAATTTATCGCGATGGCGGCATTTAGCATATAGTTCTGATTTTTTGTTTAAAAGTATATGCTCATCAGCTTTCATAAGGCAAAGTTTTTCTTCAATGCAGAGATTACAACGCTTTCCACCAGGTTTGTGAGGATAAGCATGACGCAGAATTGACCACTTCAACTCGAACTCCGTATTGTCTCTTTTCAATCCCCAGATATACTTTGAGAGCTCCGTCTCCTTTTCATACTTCTCGTTGTTAATCGACTTCTTGTGGTTACGGAATCTTTCTTTGAACGAATTTGCAGTCATTCCAATATATTCCTTAATTTGCCCGTCGACTGATGCCACCCTTGCCTTATACACAATGCTTTTAGTTAAGCAGTTCTTATTCAAAGGGCATTCTTTCGGATTTCTACAGTTGCAATTATCTTGAGTTGGAGCGACTATGGGTTTGGATAAAACTTGCTTGTTATGGCGAGATATTACACTTTTAACGTTGGGCATGCAGCTATAGCTAACTTTTACTGTATTTCGGTTGAATAATTTGTGCAAAGGAGTTGTAGAGGGGAAGTGTTTATCGATAAGTTGTAGGAATATCCGAGCGATGTTTGTTTTCACTGATTTGCTAAATGGGGGGTTAAACCAGATGACGTTTCTTTGACGCTTACGTTTCGTGGATGGTGGAGAGGGCGGACAGCTGGACGAATATTGGAGGGGAACGTTGTAATTGCTCAACCCAAGTGCGTTTTCGTAGAAAGGTTTGCATTCATCAAAGGATTGCTTGTCGGAAGAAAGTGCTGACATACGTTTGTTGATGGATTTGGGAATTTGCTTTATGATTGATGGTGGATGGTTTGATCGGCTGTTGAGATACAATGGTTCGTTGTTTGGTTTCCTGTAGGTTTCCTTATTTACTCCGCACCTGGATTCCAGTTGTGCACTCTACAAGTTCGTGTATAAAGCAATCATCTTAAAATGCACAGAGTTCAGTTCAACTATTCTATGAAAACCATTGGTATCCCAACAAAAGATCAGTATCGAAGATGCCTAATTGAAAAAACCGAAAGTGTCGTACACCGAATGAGATGGAAAGCATACTTTTATCTTTATGGAAACAGCACGGATAATGAAGGAAAGTTTGGATTACCATCTAATAAATGCGGACCGCAAGTAAAAGAAATGAAGGAATTTGAGGACGATCTTATTGGGTTAGTGTCGAACATCAGGTTCCGGAATGTGAATGAACCATTTCTCAATCGAGTTAATGATGATATTAAGAAAGTTAATTCGTCCAACAACGTATTTTTATTCGCTGACAAGACAACAAACGTTTATGAAACAGACCCAGAAACCTATAAGAAACTGTTGACCGAAAATGTTACGAAATCGTACAAAATCGATTGTTCTAACGAAGCAGACAGTATTAATGAAGAACTTAGAGATATTACTAATGATCTGTCCATCGGAAACCGCATCGATACCATGGCTGAACACGACGCCTTTATCACAATTAAAGATCACAAACCAAACTTTCCATCCAGCATGAAATGCCGACTTATAAATCCATCTAAAAGTGAACTAGGAAAAATTAGCAAAATCATCCTAGACAACATCAACTCAAAAATTAGAGGTGCGACAAAAGTCAACCAATGGAAAAATTCTAAATCTGTCATCAACTGGTTCCAGAATATCGAAGATAAGTCCAACTACACCTTTTTGTCTTTTGACATAGTTGAATTTTACCCTTCTATCACTGAAGATCTTCTCAATCAAGCAATTGTTTGGGCCCAATCCTTTATTTCCATCCCAGACAAAGATATCTCTATAATCAAACACGCTCGTAAATCCCTCTTATTCCACAACGGTAACGCTTGGAGAAAACGAAGCAACGATTCATTGTTTGATGTAACCATGGGCAGTTATGATGGTGCCGAGATTTGTGAGTTGATTGGTCTATTTGTCCTAAACAGACTTGCGGATGAATTCGGCAAAGAATATGTTGGGCTTTACCGAGACGATGGCCTTGCAGTAATCAAAGGCGTAAACGGCAGGAGTGCAGACAATGCAAGGAAGATCCTGCACGACATGTTCCAGCAATTTGGTCTAAAATAACGGCCGAAGTTAACCATCAAGTTGTCAACTTTTTGGACATTACACTGAATTTAACCAATGGGAAATACACACCCTACAGGAAACCAAACAACGAACCATTGTATCTCAACAGCCGATCAAACCATCCACCATCAATCATAAAGCAAATTCCCAAATCCATCAACAAACGTATCTCAGCACTTTCTTCCGACAAGCAATCCTTTGATGAATGAAACCTTTCTACGAAAACGCACTTGGGTTGAGCAATTACAACGTTCCCCTCAATATTCGTCCAGCTGTCCGCCCTCTCCACCATCCACGAAACGTAAGCGTCAAAGAAACGTCATCTGGTTTAACCCCCCATTTAGCAAATCAGTGAAAACAAACATCGCTCGGATATTCCTACAACTTATCGATAAACACTTCCCCTCTACAACTCCTTTGCACAAATTATTCAACCGAAATACAGTAAAAGTTAGCTATAGCTGCATGCCCAACGTTAAAAGTTAATATCTCGCCATAACAAGCAAGTTTTATCCAAACCCATAGTCGCTCCAACTCAAGATAATTGCAACTGTAGAAATCCGAAAGAATGCCCTTTGAATAAGAACTGCTTAACTAAAAGCATTGTGTATAAGGCAAGGGTGGCATCAGTCGACGGGCAAATTAAGGAATATATTGGAATGACTGCAAATTCGTTCAAAGAAAGATTCCGTAACCACAAGAAGTCGATTAACAACGAGAAGTATGAAAAGGAGACGGAGCTCTCAAAGTATATCTGGGGATTGAAAAGAGACAATACGGAGTTCGAGTTGAAGTGGTCAATTCTGCGTCATGCTTATCCTCACAAACCTGGTGGAAAGCGTTGTAATCTCTGCATTGAAGAAAAAACTTTGCCTTATGAAAGCTGATGAGCATATACTTTTAAACAAAAGATCAGAACTATATGCTAAATGCCGCCATCGCGATAAATTTTATGCTGGAAATTTCAAACGCACGCGCAAACATTAACAGTGCGCGTGAGCCGACCGTTAATCACGCAATCCAACGAACTGAATTTAATCGCCTGAAGATCGAGATAATCGTGAAACTCAGAGTAGCGATAGCTAAATAAATTCATTTTAAGACTTAATTTCATCTACTTAATTCGCTCTACTATAACATCTTATAGTATTGAGCACTCTTTTGTCTTTTCGAACAACAAGATATATATATATATATATATATATATATATATATATATATATATATATATATATATATATATATATATATATATATATATATATATATATATATATATATATATATGGATGAGTATAGTGATGTTAGATTGAGCAGGTCAAAGAACCAATGGCGTGAGGTGCCCATTTCAATTGCGGGGAGGGGCTGAGGCAATTTTCCGCAAAAAATTTTTTGTCTTCCGAATTTTCCAATCGAATTTTTCTACTTCATCTGATGTAGCATTCTACCACCAGGGTCCAATTTTATAAAAGACTAGTTAACTTCTAGCTGTAGTTAATCAGAGTCGTGTATTTCTGAGTTAACTGAGATTTAACTATGCAACGTGTAGTTTAATAGTTGTACACAAGCGGCTCAATTGTTTTGTTTTGTTTTCCTGGAGAAATATTTTTAGTGCAAAGGAATATTGAGGAATCTTACCGTTACTGTAAATTGAAATATTGCTTTTCCGTGGTGTGGGTTTTGTTCTAAAGAAATTTAGCCCCCTAAAGACAGCGTATTTGCCGTCGCACATGAATTCGCAGAGTTTGGTGCGGAGATGAACTGTAATGGGGATAGATGCGACATTGCATGCGATGTATTTTGTCAGTGTTTATTCATGCAAGAAATATTTTAAAGATTATGTGTTTAGCATCATGCTTTGCGTGCTCAAATCAAATTACTTTCACAGTGTAAAGAAACGAGGACTGAGTGTTGCTTAAAACATTTCGGACGGAAAAATCGAGTAACTCTTCAAAATATTATCCAACAAGACTCCTTTTCTGGCGATAACTCCGACGTGCCGTGCACGTGCCAGTCTTCAATAAAAAGCTTCTGAAAATAAAAAATACAGTTCATACTCATTTAATTTAGATGCCTTGCGAACCTAAATGTTGCTCGATCGCGACATTCAGAAGCACATCCCACTTTGAAAAGCATAGAAGTTCAATAGTTCAAAATTGTAAATAAAGCGCATAATACGTTCACTTTGTCTTACACTTTCCCGTCGTTCTTATGCAAACAACGACGTGTCAACGCGCCCATACACGACCACATCTTGTTATATAGCGAAATAGCAATATCAGTAAAATAGCGATATTAGTAAAATAGGACTAGAATCTATATGTATTAAATATATTCTTACCCGAATTAAATCTAAACTTAATCGAACAGCATCAAAAGAACGGTTTATTTGTTCAGAATATTTTGCTCAAAGAATTAACGGAACACCGGGGGGTGAGAGGGTCAAGCAGCAGCTTCCACCGCCCCGGCTCGCATAATCCTATTGTGTACAACGTATACAAGATTTTCATTCGAATTATGTCTTTCTGATAAAATCACTTGCAAATATAGCATTAAATTGAGATTTCGATATTTAGAAGTTGAGAATATACTTTTTAAACTGTGAATGTGTTCTTGCTTTTTTAGTTCTTACTGTGGAAAATTTATCGGGTTTTTTTCATAGATTGGCATTCCGATACAGGCTTTTGTCGCCGACAAGCAATTCAGAATTGGCGATGGCGGATATTCAAGTGTCTATGTTGGTCTCATGAAGGATGGGACTGAAGTTGCTGTTAAGAAAATGACGGTACAAAAGTCTGATAAAATAGCTGAAAACGAAAGGGAAATTATGGATCTTATTAAAACAAGCGACTCACCATTTATAGTGAGTTATCGACATTTTCACCGTGACGATACCTTCATATATCTTATTCTTGATCTTTGCGAAGAAACCTTGAGGGAACTTGTTCATGCATCCAGTATTGAACATCTACAAGAGCGTGGTCCACGAATGATTAAGGAAATTCTTTCAGGACTTGAATTTCTTCATGGTAAAGGTATATTGCACAGAGATCTAAAACCATCAAACGTCCTGGCTGGTATCGAGGGTCGCATGAAACTGGCAGATTTTGGATTGAGCCGCGTGCTAAAAGACGATGAAACTACAGTTGAAACAGACGCTAAAGGCACTCACGGATGGATGCCAACAGAAGTAATTGAAGCAATAGACAAAGAAGAAAAAGGTCATTTCAAAAAGAAATCGGATGTCCAGGTAGCGGGTATGATTGCTTTTTTCATCTTAACAAAAGGTGAACACCCTTTTGGATCCAAGTTAGATCAAACAAAAAATATTTTGAAAGGAAACTCTGTCAATCTGAAGAAACTTGGTGATCGTAAAGCTCGAAAGTTTGTGTCGTGGCTGATTCGTCACAAGATTGATAAGAGACCTTATGCTGAGGAAGCGCTGTGGGACTCTTTCATTAATAAAGATTGATACACAACTATTTTACGGAGAGGAAAGCAATGTTATGAGAAATTCTCCCAATATTTTCACATTATGAACGACGAGTTCGTAAGGAAAAGAATTATCTGAATTTTACAACATGGTATTCCTTTGTTGTTGAACTGAGTAAATCAACATAATCATATTTATCATTGTATCCATTTTTTGTGCGCATGTGTGCTACATTTTAGCTCTACTCAGGAGAGGATCATCTAGTAATCTAGACAAACTTGTACAAAGAACAGTTAGTTAACCTGATAATCATTGTATAAATTATAAATGTTTGTGAACTGCACATCTCAATAAACGGACTATATAATTTTCGGCAATAGTTTGTGCAGTCGTAGTGTAATTTGGGCAATTTTTACCGCCCTAATCGGTTCCTAGCACATGCCTATATAGTCGGTTCATACTCGTGCCCTGGTCCTTCCGTATGCTGTGTGCGACCTGGCCTTGTCACGGGAGAATACGAAGAGTTTGGTACAAGGATGAACTATGAAGATGGCTGGGAGATTGCATGAGATGTATTTGTCGGTGTTTATTGATACAAGGAATATTTTAAGGATTGTGTGTTTACCGTCATGCTTTGCGTGGTCAAATCAAGGTCAAATTCCACGCATTAAAATCTAGATTTCTGTTTATAATCCATGCGAAATTTTAAACTTATTTGCTAATTTACCCTTCTAATGAAAATGCAAGACACTTAGTGGATCGCTTTCAAGGCAAGATGTTACCAATAATAATTGCAAAGGATGACGGTCGATTACTATTCTTCAATAATTCTTGTTCATTAACATCTCAAAACAATAATGTGTGTGTTTTTTAACAAACTAGTAGCCCGTTTAGAGCGAGTATGTGAGTGAAACTTCTGGTAAACTTATTCCATTTGTATGTACAGGGTGTCCCAAAAAAAAGTCCCCTCTATTGAAATCAAGCCTTTGTTAGAATCTGATTGCCTTAATATTATGATAAACCCAATTGAAAGCAAGACGCTTTATTTGAATGCCTCAACCTAATAACTATGCTATTTACACACTACTGCGTTGATCATGCATTCAAATCAACAAAGGCTTCATTTCAATAGGGGGGACTTTTTTTTGGGACACCCTGTATAGCATAGTCTACAGATATACCTAATGATATACCTTCATAGTCTACTGCGTCCTTTGTAATGACAGTTACTGGTTTTTATGACATTTTAATATTGTAATCTCTATATAGATCATTAAAATTATGAACTATAACTAGTTTCTGATATTTAAAAGAGAATTTAAGGAAAACCAGCACCTTCAATCCTGACTTTACCCCCCCCCCACACACATTTTTTGGACCCCAAAATATTTGAAGTAAAAGTCAGCTTTTTAATTAGCGCTAAAGAGTTACTTACAAAAAATTGAAATTCTACCGAGAATTCTATTTAGGGTTTAGCCCCACTCTATGACACGCTCCGCGGGCCCAGTTTATTTGTTCGCTTGCAACGTGAACAATTTTCGTCGGGAAAACTAAAAGTCCAAATACACGTAGCGCCGAGGCAACTTTTTTTCCGTAGACAGTCGGACACATCTCGGGTCCAGCGTCCGCGCGTTTTTAAATTGTATCCCATGATACCCGATGATCCCTGGGGCTTTGATCAAGCCACAGAATCATTTTGATTTGTATAGAGTGTATTACTATATTTATTATATTTATTGTTATATTTGTATATAATGTAGTGCCAGTGTTCGTTTGGTGTTATCACAGTTATTAACAGCTATCATACGGTTACTTTAAAATGGAGGATCGCGTTCGAGGTGCCGTTTTGGAAGTCCAAACCAATTTTTGTGGTCCCAAAGACACCGAGGAAGTTTTAGCGTGAGTGCGAAGTGTCACGCCAATGGAACCGGAGCAATATAAAATAACGAGCGTGCAAGGATACCCCAACAAGTTTAAAGCAAATGTGAAGACCACGTTGCATTCAGAGAAGGATGTTGACATGTTTATCAAGAACTATGGATTCAAAAACAATGAAACGCTAAGAATAACAAAATCCAGAAAAGTAAGTGGCAAGGGAGACTATTCTGCAACGAAGTACTACCGTTGTCATCACCGCACACGTTACGAAGGGACAATGTGAGCAGCCCAGGTTCTAGCATCCCAGCCAAGCAAACGCTTCAAGAACACAGACTGTCATTCTCATTGGTGGTCCGTCTCGGCAAAGCAGACTGTGAGTATAACTCTGTGGTGGACATTGAATGGAATCACAACCACTCTGTTGATTCTTTACATTCACTAACATTCAAAGACATACCATGTGTTGTCAAGATAGACATCATCAACATGTTTACTAGTGGCTTATTACCTTGATCAGCGCACAGAGAATTTCTGAGGCAACTGCGAAGTCAGTGCAAAGAGAACTTGAGTACCAGAGGAGGTTGTCAAACCGGTCTGAAGCACCACGACGAGATGATTTCAACCGAATTTGCACTCAATATAAAGCAGAGCGCTTTGGGACAAATAGCATATCCGATATGTTTTCTGCTCTGGAAGAACAGATTAGAGTTCTGAAAGAAAGAGATCCTCATTATACGGTGGAATACCAGAAGTTTGATGAGGAAATTGACCAGCCATTTATTCTAGCGGTGATAACACCATTGATGAAACGTGTTCACAAGCTGGTTAGTATGAATATTATGCACCTATCAATGTCAAGCCCCAGGGGGGTGGCCCAGGGGAATTTGACATTTTTCCTCCTCAACTCCCCACCTAGGAGACTGGCATCTATGTCAAATCCCACTGTATATGTGAAAGACATAGCAATATAAGCCTTTAAAATGTCAAACTCCCCAAACACTAGGGGGGCGGCAATTAATGTCAAATTACCCACCAATGTCCAAGTGGACTGTATTGCATGACTAATCTCAAATAATTCATTATGGTCAGAGAGTAAATGAATGGTTTCCTGTTATACTGTAGGTGCCACAGGCAAAGGAATTGGTGTTTCTGGATTCATCGTTTGCATTCCGTAGACGGTCGGAAGCTTCTCAGTGGCGTAGCCAGCCCGACAATTTAATAATAAGTCATGCTATGCTAATATTTTGGTGTTCGTCGACTGTGAAAACAATGAATTTGTAAAGAAATGAATAATGATAAGGAATGCACAAGGAATGGGGTAAGTTTTGGTAAGTGGCGTCGGAGACAAGCTGGCACAGCTTGAGTAAGACGCATGCAGGCCGAGTACGACCAACATTCGCTCTCGTCGGTACACCTGACCACTCGAAACTGGGCAAGAATAGACTGAAAGCCGTTTACCATTTTTTATACCCTCTCAATATGTGTAATTAGATACAGATGGTTACCCACATCGGTCATTTGGGCTTGTTTAAGGTTTGCATATAATTATGAGCGTTAATAGTCCTATAAACGGCATTGAAAAATACATCAATTACCAAGCTGTTGGGCGGTGTTGATCATCAACACCGCCCAACAGCTTGGTATAAACCTCACATGCGGTTTCCTATTTCGTCCTGCAACTCCACCTCAAGGATCATTGAAGACGAGAAAACGACATACATCTCTCGGTGTAGCTGTGGTTAACGTAGTGTATCCAGGAAGGGCTGACAAAAATGACTCGAATTCTGTTTTTAATGCGTTATTTTGTTTGGAATATTTATGAGGCGATTACAATTAAATAATAAGCATAGCTAATTTGAAAAAAAATTTTATCACTGCACATATCATCACAATAGTACAGTAGAGGGGCGGGACATGATACAATTCTTCAATTTAAAGAAGGAGAGTTTGTAGGGCTTCTGCAGTGCCTCTCACAGAAAATTTTCTGTATTTTTCAGTCCCTATCATTGATTTTCACCATTTTTGAGGACAATTACTGACGAATCTATATCAGCAGAGTGAGGTCTTTTGAGAAACTACAATTTATCACTGCATATTTCTCATTTTATCACTGCACATTTCTCATTTTATTACTGCATATTTCTCATTTTATCACTGCACATTTCTCATTTTATTACTGCACATTCTACTTTTATCACTTGTTATCACTGCACACTAAAATTAGGTATGGTAATAAGAGTAGACGACTAAGGTTACGTTACACCAAATGGTCGCGATATCCCATTGTAATTCCGCAGAAGACCAATGGTCAGATGTCTCCCGAGAGACCAGTGCAAGTATGGCGCCTCCCCAATCAGCCTGAGAGGCTGAAGCAACCGGACACTCGAAGGTGTCTCTCCTCCCGCCAAGGAAGTGGGTTATCCCAATCTCGAGGAAAAAGCCAATGAGAAATTTCCTGATGTAGCGCACTCGTTAATAGCTGAGGTTTTAAGGTGCGGAGGCTGCGGGAGATGGCTGCGTTCATCTCTCGAGTAAACAGACTTAACGACCGGTACCAGACGTTGCACTTAATGAACAGACGTTGGAGAGTTTTGACTGAAACATACTTTGAGTGAACTGGACAAACTGGACGTTTTTTGTAAGGGAGAAGACGGAATACCTGCTCCACCGAATCAACAAGGAAACCGAAGTAAGGAACGGTCTGCTGCGGATTGAGACAAGATTTGGACAAGGCGACGAAGTATCCCAATGAGACGAGATAATAGGCAACAATAAAAACGGCTCATTTGGCAGCTGCATAGTTGGCAGCTGTCTGAGTCAAACAACTCTCGTTTAAACGTGCCCTTGAAATGCTGTAAGTACTGTACGAAGCAACAGAGACCTGATGGGAGGCCTTGGAGGGAGAAAACCCGCATGAAGGCTAGTAGAGGGAAGACAGCCCCGACCCAGTATGACCGTGGAGGGGTGTAAGCATATCTTTTTTCAAGGCTGTCAACCATAAGACGGAAAAAGTAAGGCAGGCCAGTGTAACACACATTAAAGGCAATAAAGATAGAACTTCGTAGTGTAAATGTTGGCATGTGGTCCGAATAGGTCAAAAACACATTCACACGAGAAACAGCATGGTGTAATGCCAATCAGTATTTATTTCGTTTTCGTTGGAAAGAGCTAATAGAGATAAATTATATCCCAAGCTATTGTCAGCCATGCAGTGCTAATCTAGTATTCTGAACACCCAAATCAGTTGGTGGAATCGTGTGGCCTCGATTGCTGAGAAGGTCGTGTTGAGCCCCGTACCCGGTTTCTGGCAAAAAAGACAACGCGGCACTCGGGAATCACGTATAGGGGCTTGTTGAAACGACGAAAAGTCTGAACGGTGGTCAGGGGAGCGATACGCTTTGACCATAATTTTCTCGACTTTGGCTACCGCCTCGAAAACTTGTTGATGATTTTTATCACCTAGCAAACGGAGCAAGAGTGCCTGAGAATGTTTTTGGGGAATGTAAATTTTGTTTCGTGCTGTCTGGTACGCCAACTTAAAGTAATCTTTCCTTTCGTGGTTCGAATCACGCGCGGTGTTTTGAAGCGTCTCGAAGATTTCCAGCGCTTCGTATTTACGAAAGTGAATGACGGCCGATTAGCATAAGCCAATGCTTTTTTCAGCATATCAGCAACCGTAAACTGCGTCAGGTCGTGGAGGAATTTTCTCAGAGATTCAACATCACCCTTAAGTTTCTATGTTAACGATAAAAGCATTTTATTGTTCAGAAAAAAAACGCAAGCGAACCAGGGAATAAAGTGAAGGTGAATGTGTGTGATAATGCAGTAAAATGCACGAGTATGAAAACTCATTTAAGTCTATCAAAGTGAAGCTAAACCCAATCTAAGCAAATCGACAAATAGTTATCGAGAAACTCATCCAGGCGTTAACAATGAAATTATACAGTAAAGCACATAGCCATGGAAATCACCTGAAGGATATGACGGGTTAAAAAGGTAAAAACTGACCCATAGATAAACGGTGAAGTCTCACCCACAAATAAACGTCGAAGTTTCACCCGCAAATAACTGGTGAAGTCTCAACCAAAAATAAACGGTCAAATCTCACCCACAGATAAACGGTGAAATCTCACCCACAAATAAACAGTGAAGTCTCACCCAAGTATACACACATGACAGCGAAGCCTCACCCACAAATAAAAGTGATATTTTGATCCAAGTGTATCCAACAGTGAAATATACGGCGAAATCCCGCCCAAATATATAAGATTGTTTAATCTCACGTCTACGCGTCGAAGCATATCAAACGTTAAAATCTGAGTCAAGAATAAAGGTACAGCGCGAAAAAGAATAACAAGAAAAGTGGAGATGAAGAACGTGCATAAACCTCTAAATCATCTTGTGGCTGCTTCTGTTGTTGATTTACTATAGCATAGATGGGACGTCCTCATTCTGCTGATTTTGTTGTTTTGGTTGAAGTGGCGCTGCTTGTATAGCAGGCACTCAACAGTGGTTTTCAGTGGTGGGGCTTCATTATTGGGAAGCACTGGGTATTGCACCTCGGGATTTTCTGCCATTCTATGTGGGTCGTTACGAACGCTCGCGGTAACTTGATGAATCGCTCTCGTCGGTACACCTAATCACTCGAAACTGAGCAAGAATGGACTGAAAGTCTGAAAGGCGTTTATTATGTTTTATATACCCTCTCAAAATGCATAATTAGATACAGGTGGTTACCCACATGAGTCGTTTGGCTTGTTTTCACCTTGTTTAAGCTTTGCTTATAATCTTATACTTATGAGGGTTGTAAATAGGCGCTGAGTAAACCTAAGTTAGATTATTCTTATTCACACCCACACTTAACTATCGCGCATGGCTATGTAAACCGACCAAAGATATTTTAAAGCAGGTTGTGTATGACATAACATACTGGATAAAATAAAATAATGACTTTCTGCTGATGAATCATGCAAATGTTGCATTGATATAATTTTATATTCAGTTTGCTAGTTTGCTACGATATCGCTGATTTATATGGCCCCAAAATTTGCGCACAAAATATGTGATACAACCATTCATCTCACGTTATGAAGTCACACGTTGGACATGACTATTTAACACATGGCTATTAGCCAATCAGAGGCTGTGAATTCTTATAAATAAATAATAATAATATTTCATAAACTTACCTTGTGTCTCGGAAAGATAGTCATAGTAAAACCTGCCGATGACCTCAGGCTTGTTGTTAGAAGTCCAGATTCTTAGCAGATTTATTCTCCCACTAAATGTATCTTGCCCTCCATGTATAATATACATAAGGGGAACATGGACTTTTGAAATCCACACAACTTGTCATGCCCATCCAAAGACATGGTAAAGTCAGCACCCTAGAATGCAAAGACTCATTCAATTATAGATCTTCTAAGTTCTAACTTTTCCCTCATTAAACAAAAATTTACCTCAACAAGTTGAACAAGTTGTTTCTTTTTGGTCGTCTTGTTTGTCCAACATTGCCCCTTTCTTCGAGCCCTTCAGGATTAATTTTACTCCTTACTGCATAAACAAGGTTTCTAGGTACGTTAAGTTTATGCACTTCGCGCACCTTCCTATGCAATGCACGGTAACCGAGTAAACGGCCGGGACCGTCCATCTCTTTCCTTACTGCCTCACGAACTTGATCAGCGTCAACTTCGTAATTCGTATACTTTATATTAAAGAAAGCCATTCTGCGGCAAAGACTACGTAAACTTCATGGGTACATTGCGTATTTTTCTTTCATAAAATCTAATATCTCAAAACGCTGGTAATTTTTTCTGACATAGCCTTCTATTTCTTGCTTCAAATTTTGGTCATTCTTCCACTCAATAGCAGCTAAATCCCGAAACTTTACACTTTAGCTTTGTAACCACGTCTGTTTGATCTATTTTTAGTTTGTGAACAATATAAATACAGCTAAAATACGGAAAATTTTAGCAGCGTTCAAGTGGTCAAAAGGTAATGAGCTTACCCTGTGTGCGGAATATCCTGGTTCGCTCCCTGGTATGGTTTTTGGAATTTTTTTAAACCTTTTTCAATATTGAAATATTTGAATTTACAATATCTTCTGGTTAGTTTTAGAGTTTACGGTGAGGGACAGGTTTATTTTTAATAAATATATTTGCCTACACGTTGAAAAGAGGAAGTAAACTTACTAGTATCCACGCCTCTCCGTGGCTAAATTCAAGTTGGCGTCAACTGTAAAGTTTCGAGATTTAGCTGATAGTCTTCCACTCTGCGGCCGCCATGTTTATTTTTAAAACAACCGCTCATCCTTGAAATACTTCATGTAATACATGAATATAAAGGTTACGTATGGCACGTCTGGGCCAATGGCACGCCTGTTTCCAAATCAATTTTTTAAAATTTTTAAAATTCAGCCCTTATATTTTGGATTGAATTCAAGATTCTCTTATTAACCTTTCAAGTAATCCATGGACTGGCTCCTCAGTATTTGCGTGATCTAATTCGAATCACAGAGCCGCCAAATTTTTACCTGCGAATAAATAATGAAGTACTTCTGGATGTACCGCCTCAGAAATCATTTAACTCAATCGGAGATAGAGCCTTCAAATTTGCAGCACTAAAGTTATGGAATCGTCTTCCAAAATAACTCAGAAATTCAGATACAATTTGTAATTTTAAAGGAAGATTAAAAACTCATTCATTTTTTATTTATGTAGATAAGATTTTACAGCGCATCTAAACATTCTCATGCTAAATTGCGCTCAAGAAATTCACATTAATTCAATAATTGATAGATTTAATTTTTTTTGTGTATATTTTTGTACGAGTATTTATGTATTTTCATGTGTAAGACTGTTTAGTTCGTAAATTTGAACATTTGAGCGAGAGTTCCCAACCTTGTGAAACATTATACATGTGATGTAATACATACTTCAGCGTGCTCCGTGCGCGCCTGTTAGCGGGCTACTCTGGTTCCTGTGGTTTAGGTTGAGCCAAAACTCAGAATATTATTAAACATTTGCGTCGAAAAAAAATCTCATTTTCGATGCTCTATTGATCGTCGCTCTTTACGATGTTTTGGATATAATCCCCGGAAGGTAGGAAATTGATAAATAGTGTAATAATATCACAGTAATTTGCAACAACGCGGCAGCCGATCGAGACTGGTGGTAATCATGTGATGACCGAGTGTGTTGTGTACTAATTTGTATATTTTCGACACTTTTTCCCGGCTTTTTATCTTGTAGAGTATACATAGGGTTTAGGGGAGAGAATTAGTATTTAACGTGGTGTAAACCGTGTAGTTGCAGTAACGACAGAATTTAGAAGCGACCATAGGCATGGAAACCATGCGATGAGCAATATTTGTGCGAGTATTATTTATAGTTCTGCCACTCAGATACTCTTGTTTTATTCCATTAGGGCAACTTCAGAAACATTCGTTCATAAAGCATTATAGAATTATGTTCTGGCGGTTGCTCGTTCGCCTTTGTTCACCCGTCGTCATGCATACTATGTTCTAGTCTCGTAAACATTCTACACTCTACACTCGCGTCTCGCAACGTCATTAAAGACAGCTGTAGAATGTTTATCCCAGTGTTTGTTGAATATATTTATCCCGTGATTTATCAAATCCGTTCTGTTGATCGGTTCTGCTCAGAACAAGGGAGGGCCCTTTCTTGTGAAAAGTCCCCAAACTTCGCGTGTTCGCCAGTTTACTCAACATGGACAAATTACGTCCTTTAAACATAAACAATTACGTATCTGCTAGAAGTTCAATTAAGGAATTCCAGGAATTTTACTATCTTGGATAAACTCAACTTCAGAAATGTGTTGTTAAACCTTGAATCAAATAGTTTAGTTGTTTGGAAAGTATAGCTGAAAAGAGCTGAATATTCATCAAAATATTCAAGGAAATTTTTTTTCATAGAGCTAGGAGGAAATAGGGCTATTTTGCAACAGAAATTTAAAAACATATTGGTCAAAGGAGCCTATGTTAAAAAAAGTACCACAGGCCTTGCAATAGGGCTTTAAAGGTATAATAATATATTTTGAAATAAGATGGAGTTATTGATCTTAATATTTATATATATACTTGTGTGATATGGTAGATATCAATTTTAATTTAAAATAAATTTTAATTATATAAAAATAGTAACAAAATATTGTGTCCCGAAAGAAAGCATTCCTTAAAAGCACAATGAAGGAACTTGGTCTTAGATAATACCTGACAGGCTTGATAAGAGCAAAGACTTTTTCAGGCAGTGGGCTGATTCTTTTAAACTAATTAGCAAAATCTTTATTTTAATATAGAAGATAATGTCAAGTCAATGTGGTACTCTGCCTGGCCAAATCCTAAAAACAAAGTCTATCTATTTATAAATGAGCTATGGGAGCACATGTACAACCCTCACTTTTGCTTTTAAAAATTCAAAAAAATGAAAACATCATTGGGTAATAAAAATTTTTTCACAATCAATTACAGATACATGCAGCAATTTGTATTGTTCCAAAAGTTAAATTATCAAAAATTCATTGCTTGTACTGGTGGATTGGATCTTAAAACTAAAGCAGTACAGTCATGTAACTTACAGCAAATTTACATGAGTAGGAGAACTAAATGTGGTAATTTAGACAGGATGTGTGCTACAAATGTGATCAAATTCACTTGCTTGTGCAAACTGGATATCAAATATTGCTAGCTATTTTTGTGGCTGTTATTATTTAATGCATTGACAAGAAAAATAAAATCTTTATTGTGATACCTCAACCTAGATGTGGTGACATCAGCCCTGCAATTTACCTTCTCATGCACATAATATTATTTTATAAATGATAGTCAACCACATTATACCGTATAACGCCATAACAAAGTTATATTTGCTATTAACATTTAAAAAACTGGCAGTTAACAAAGTAACAAACGAGTACAGATGGACTAAAAGATTAATGCAATTACTCCAATGAACACAATAATTGGTTTCGAAAGTAAAACAACAACAAAATATTGGCCCTATTATTAAATATTGGCTAGATTTCACAAAGTGAATGCCTATAACTAAAGGTCTAATTCTTCTGTGGGCAAAAAGAGGGGTAAAATAGGTATGATATGACCCAAAATACTTTTATAGGATAAGCATATAAATTTGATCATTGCAATATCCTAAAATTGATAAACAGTGTAAACAAAGTACATAACAAACTGGAACTAATCTAAATTATATGTACAAATAGAGGAGGTGGGTTGGTAATTACCCTGAAGACATACAGGTGCCAGGTTCTTACTAAGTTCAGGATGCAAGTAAAAATAAGAGTGTTTCAACATTAATTAGACTACTTGTTAGATTTTACTACATTATTAGATCTAAAATTACTCAAATTTGGATTTGATCTAGTTTCCTATTTTTTCTAAACATAAACTCTAGCTCATATTCATTGTCACTGAGAGGTGTTTAACCAAAATAGTGTGAAGTCTAACAGTACACAATATTGTTTACAATACGGACTGTACCCTACCTTTAGATTACGATCTAACGGGTTCGATAGATCAAAGAGGTGGATGTGTGATCTTAAAAACTTGTTTATGATGCTCCAGAGATTTCAAATTTAAAAATTTTTCTTGTTTGCGACAACGCACTGAACCCAGGTTGATCGCACACTTCGTGAGTATGACTGCCCTTTCAGATATATATAGCTCAGTTATTCATTTTATTTTAAATTCATTTTAAATATTTTAATAGTTTCTCCCAGAAGGGTTTTTCAGAACCTATTTACAATATTTAAGAAATAATTATATTATACTGGATAATTTACAATTAAAACTAAACTATGTTTAATAGAATGTTAAAAAGCTAATAGTATTTACAATGTCGATAACCGGCTAAAATGATAGTAAATGATCTTTCAAATGAGTTTTAAAAGTCTTAAGTGATGTACATTCCTTCAGTTTACTATCTAGGTTGTTCCAAATCACAGCTCCTCTATACGCAAATGACCGTTGACCTGTACTTGTTTTGAACCGGGGTATTTGTACTAAGTTGCAATACCTAGTTGACCTACTATGAATAGAAGTTCTCTTCTCGAACATATCACAGAGGTATTTTGGCGCTAAAGTGTTCATGCATTTATAAGTCATAACCGCATCACGGAAATAGAGCAATTTGTCGACAGTCAGCCACTCCAGATCTTTAAGTAATGGGGTTACATGATCATATTTCTTAGATCCTGTGATTATTTTACTTGCAAAATTTTGAACCGATTGAAGTTTCTTCATGTTAGCATTTGTTGTATTTGACCACACTGTGGAGCAATATAACATTTTATAGATCACTAACGAGGATATTATCATGGTGAGTGTGCTCTTATCGAAGTTGTTTTTAACTCAGTTTATCTGGCACAATTTGTGGAGGCAAGATGATACTACTTTAGAGATATGTTTGTCATAACTTAGGTGTTTGTCCATCAACATTCCTAGATCTTTCGCCCAATCAACAGGTTCTAAAGCTTTCCCATGAAAGGAACCGAGATATTAACATCGAGCTCTCTTATCAACTGTCTTGTTCCAAGAATCATAAATTTAGTTTTGTCTGGGTTGACCAGAAGATTGTTTTCGCAGCACCAAGTCGCGATCATATGTAGATCTTGTTCCAAGTTTTTTACAGCGTTGTCAACTTCTGATAGAGGAAACGATAACAATAACTTTGTATCATCTACATATGATTCCAGATTGCCATTGTAGGATGTAGCAGGTAAATCGTTTAAGTATATACAGAAGAGCAGTGGCGATAAAATGGCCCCCTGAGGTACCCCATGAGTTAATAATAGTGGCTCCGATATTGTAGAATCAATACGAGTGACTTGAGAGCGGTCAGTTAGGTAACTTCTAAACCAATTTATTGTGGAATTAGAAGCTCCGACATTGAATAATTTTTGGAGTAGCCTCTGGTGATTTATACTATCGAACGCCTTTGAGAGATCCAGCAACACTAGCGCTGTAAGCTTCTTTTTGTCCATGGCATCTAAGATTGAGTCAGTGGTGAAAATATTTAATGTTTCCGTCGAATGGAGTGTTTTGTTTCCACTTTGGTGGGGAGTTAATCGCTTGTAGTTGATTAAATAGGAATTCAATTGTTCAAGAGCTAATTTTTCACACACTTTCGACGTTACTCCTAGTAGTGACACTGGTCGGTTATTAAAGGGTAGTTCATGATCACCTTCTTTATGTATAGGAATGAGCTCTGCCTTTTTCCATGCCAGTGGAAAGGTAGAAGTTCGGAAAGAACAGTTAATAATATCCGTAAGAGGACCCAAAATGACTGGAAGACAGTCTTTTATTATCTTTGGGTTAATTAAATCTGGGCCGGGAGATTTATTGTTAGATAAAGATAACACCATTCACAGTTATTCACACGGTCACGCAACTAATTATCATGCGATTCTCGAGTATCATATTTGTGCGAGGCATATTGTGTGTAGCAGTTAACAATTATTGGATGAGATTGAGTATGATATCGAGAATTATCAAGCCGAAGTTTGGGTTATTTGCCGAAGCGAAGCTGAGGCGGATAACGCAAACTGAGGCTTGATAATTCTCGATATCATGCGAAAACCGAATTCAATAATTATTTTATTATGTATTTCCTTTTTAGAGAGGAAGCCTGCGCCATTATTGACCACAAACTAGCGGCAAAAAATTACGTCACCTACGGATAATTTTCAATGTCGTGTAGGTGGCAAGACATTGAGAATTATTTGTAGGTTTTTAGCCAATCACAATCGAGATTGCATTAGTAATGCATAATAATGTTAATTAACCGTAGAGACCAAACTATACCTAGAATAGCGCTAGAATAGTCAATAACAAGATGGCAAAATCGAGGGTGCGTATTCATACATTCTTGTATGCCCGACTGATTCCCTTTTAAAGACGATTGTTTCAGTTACGGTTTATGAACATGAATATATAAAGAATAAACACTCTGATCGCAGGTACAGTTGACACTCTCTATGGTGACTGGTCTAAACCCCCTAGCTGTTGTGTTGCTTAGATTTTTGTAAAGTCTGTTTTAGACATATTTTCGTTTCATAAAAAACTTGCCAATATTTCAGAGCTCGCGTCATGACAGTTGGATACTAAAAGAAGCTTTGTCTTATTTGATTTCATTTTAATTAATTTTCCCTTGAGGACAACCTTTGGAATGTTGCTTAATTTGTTTTGAACAGAAAATATTCGTAGAACAGACTTCACATCATCATTGATAACTATAGGGATTCAGGGTAGCAAGTTAGCAAACAGCATTGTGAATTAAGAAGCGCATGACTAGAAAGGTATCTTAATTAACTCTATGTAGTTTTTTGTGTTCGTTCCTGCGTAGCTCGAAAGCTTTTTCTACCAAGGTACGTGTTGGCTTGGAAATTAAGTTGCCAACCTTAACAATATATAATATGCATGCAGTAGTTTATATAGTAGGCTACACTTTTATTGAGAGTTGCTGCAGAGTTTAGAATTCTTCTTGGCTATGATCACCCGAAAAAATCGCTCGAAATGCTGTTTGATTGTCAGGCATTAGGAAGAGAAGTCACCTGTTTTCCAACATGCTTATCACCATGCAGTTATCCATCCAGTTGTAAAAGAGTGGCTTAAAATTATAAGCGCGCTTCCTTAGACTCTGATCTTTCGGTATAGATGAACGCGGTCTAGGGGGCGGCTGTTCGAAAGTCTTTTAGCTTAAACAGCGGATAAGTTCAAAATGGAAAGTTAAATCATTTATTTTTGAACAACTGAGCTGAAATATTTCGATGTAAATAATTTAATTTTCTTATACAGAAGTACTTATACATTGGCGGTCAAAAAGAACTGCTCAAAAGAAGTTGAAATGCTCTCAAATTAACGTAACTGTACCTCTAACAATATATACGAGTAAAATATAGACTATAGATTGCATGCTAAGCTATATGAAATATTGATATTTTGTTGACCCTCCTTTGGCCTTATAATTGATGACGGCCTTACACCGGCGTGGCATACTTTTTGTTAAGGTGGTAATCTTAACGGTCAAAAGAAATTCATCCTATGAACAGTCTTTACAGCAACCCATAAATAATGGACGCTTTATGAATTAATTCCTCTCTTGCACTATCCCCTTGACATTGTCCCACAGATTTTCAATAGGGTTAAGGTATTTTGACTGTGCAGGCCAATCCATTTGTGTCACTCCCTCTTCCCATGAAACCATTGTTTGACTATCTTGGAAGTGTGGCAGGTTGCATTACATTACTGAAATATTGCTTGGAATAAGAGAATTAGCCAAAATGCGTATGAAGCTCTCTCCTATATTCGCTTCTTCTTTATGAATTTGTATCTAAACAGTTCTTTTTGACCGCTAGTGTACAATAAAAGATTGATTGTTCCGATTCCTGTTACATTCGACAATAGCAACATTTGAGCAGTTCTTTTTGACCGCCAGTGTATATTAAGGCTGGTTGAAGAGGCTGGTTCAGTCGTGCACAACATGTATGAGGGTATTTTTAAGTCTGGAAAGAAGACTACAAAGGTTTTTTATCAAAATTATATATCCTTTATTTTGGATGCGGTGTCCTCATCGTTGAATATCAAGTATTTAAGGTAGGAAGTTAATGAAGAACCCTGATTAGTCAGTAATTTGTTCAATACCACAGAACTGAGACGCAACTAATAATCATGGGATTATCGAGTATCATATTTGTACGAGGCATATTGTGTGTAGCAGTGTTAATTAACCGTAGAGACCCAAACTATACCTAGAATAGCCCTAGAAAAGTCAATAACAAGATGGCAAAATCGAGGGTGTGTATTCATACATCCGTCTTGTATGCCCGACTAATTCCCTTTTAAAGACGATTGTTTCAGTTACGGTTTATGAACATGAATTTATAAAGAATATACACTCTGATCGTACAGTTGACCCTTTCTATGGTGACTGGTCTAAACCCCTTAGCTGTTGTGTTGCTTAGAATTTTGTAAAGTCTGTTTTAGACATATTTTCGTTTCATAAAAAACTTGCCAGTATTTCAGAGCTCGCGTCATAACAGTTGGATACTAAAAGAAGCTTTGTCTTATGTGATTTCATTTTAATTAATTTTCCGTTGAGAAACTTTTGAAATGTTGCTTAATTTGTTTCGATGTAAATAATTTAATTTTCAGTGGAAGTACTTATATATTAAGGCTGGTT
Organism: Dendronephthya gigantea; assembly: GCF_004324835.1. Lineage (NCBI taxonomy): Eukaryota > Metazoa > Cnidaria > Anthozoa > Malacalcyonacea > Nephtheidae > Dendronephthya > Dendronephthya gigantea. The sequence continues at coordinate 81,340 of NW_021163125.1, forward strand.
GAAGAGGCTGGTTCTGTCGTGCACAAGATGTATAAGGTTATTTTTAAACTTCGTTTTCACCACCGTTTAACGCGCCTTTCAAAAAGCTAAACCACTTTACCTCTCTAGAACCCGATTCATCGATTGTCCCAGATTTCTATTATTTTTCTTTGCTCTCGCAGACTCTGAAGACTATATGAACACATCTATGGTGGCCTATCGTTGCCATTAAAAATTTTCCTTTAAAAAAATAAAAAATTAAATTAAAAACAAAATGAAATGAAGAAATATAAATAAAATAAAAACCAGTTCATTTTAAAATTGAATACGAATTTTAGCGAGCCTATCGTTGCCAAATACAAGATTATCTAAATTCTAAAATTAAATCTCTTTTAATTAAAAATTTTTAGAGAGGCTATCGTTGCCATAGTATACCAGAGTGCTTTGCGATATGTGTCTCACGGAGCAATGCAAAAATGAATGTATCAGGCTTAAATGAAGTGCTTTCTATATTGTGGGCTATACCAGTAGAAGTTGACTAATTTTGCCCTCAAACCTCGGTATCAAATGCGAACTTTTATAGCCGCCATGTTTGCTGATGTGACGTGATAACAAGTACCGATGTTTGGAAGCAGGAAGCTTATGGTAATATATATAGCTTGTGTGTTGTTCGCTTCGAATTTTCGAGCTTGACGCGGAGAACCAAATCATTTTATTTTGAAATGGAAGTTAATTCTGTTAACTAACATATATTCAAATAATGCCTGGTGAAGGGTCTGAAAATATACGCCGATTTGTTAAAAATTTCAAATTAGTCTTAGCCCGTCTGACAGGGATATAATGTAGTAATATATGCCATAATTATATAAGCATGTATATGTTGTGCCGCATAGTCCTTTATGTCACAAAGTCCTACGTAAGACGATCTTGAAGAACTTAAAAAAACTGCTTAGCCTTTCAGTAAAAGAAGACGAAGGCAATGATATGATGTCCTTGTTACTGATAATATTGGTGTATGCTATGCGATATATTCCTGCAAACCATAAACAGTAATATGATACTGCACTATTGTAAATGCCACATGGCCACTGTTTTGCAATAGCGCGTATCGAAATATATCAAACTGAAACACACACTAACACAGGTCCGTTTATCTACATAAATACTCAAGAAACACCATCCTTGCTGGTTTAAATTGAACTTCAATGTCTTAAGAAACGAAACTGGCCGCGTGGTGCACATCAAGACACTATAATGTTCTTTTAATACATCGTTTAATGGATATATATATTTTATTCGCTCCTTTCGCTTCGGCTACTTGTCAACAACAACTCTATCATAATCGCTATATTTAGAACTAGAAGTTACTATCGCAAGGGAAGTGCTGGCATCGCTGGCATTTAGTGCTGAGATATTTAGTTTTCCTTCTTACCGACAATATTGTCGGGTTTAATCTGTGTGAGTCAGTGGCGGGTCACGCGCGCCGGCGTGGCTCGAAGCCAGTTTTTTTGCCCTGCAGGCAATATGACGGAAATAACCTTGCAGGGATTCGCAGACGCAGGTAACTTCCATATATAGAACGCATACCATATATGGTTTTCGCCAGAATGAATGACAAAAATCGAGATTTCGCCTCAATATACGTGCCCAGACTCCGAGGCGTACACGGCCAACCTCCAGATTAGTGTACTGGCTCGCTGCGCTCGCCAGCAATAACCTTAATTCCCATGTGGGCGTGTCCTTTATGCTTGTTAACATTACTATATCACTTCCCTTGTTTTAAACAAAACCCCCAATTTGAATATTATGTCTATATTATTAATGTGTCTATATATATATATATATATATATATATATATATATATATATATATATATATATATATATATATATATATATATATATATATATGTATAAATCTATCACGAATCATATAGTTGTTCATGATACTGTTCATACTAATTATCTTATCATATCAGAAGGATACTGTAGTCCGTATCGCTCTGGCGGTCGTCTGTTCCGAGATGATCTTCTTATACTATCATCATTCCGATGAGGATAGTAATTAGGTTGGATTTCTGCTGGTATTCTTTCATCCAAAATATTCATCATCTGTGTCGTCCTCTTGCTTCATTATTTTCTTAAAATGCGATATATTTCTTGTGACTTTGTGACCATTCTTTTGTTCAGCTGTTACTTCTACACCATTCTTCGAAATGACTTTGTATGGTTCTGGTTTGAAATTCGTTGTTAGTTTGTTTTTCTTTTCCTGTCTTACTAACACATAATCACCAACTTGTATCTCGCTCTTTTTTACATTTCTTCTATGATCAGCGTATTCTTTATTTCTTTCCCTCTTTGGTCTTTCGTTGTCTCGAGCTTCTTTGTGTCTATTAATGACTTTCTTCCGCGTTATCACTTGGATCTTTCCTTTTACCGTTCGATTAAATAATAGTTCTGATGGTGGTACACCTGTGCTACAATGCGGGCCGGGGTTGTCCGATATTGAAGGAGGAAACAATACAACTCTTGTTTCCATGGTCGTCCTTCTAGCTTCGCTGTCTTTAATGCCTTTCCTAACGGTTGCATGAATCTTTCTACCGTGGCGTTCCCTTGAGGCCAATAAGGGGTTGAGAATTTGGTTTGAATGCCAAGGGTTTTCATATATCGTGCATATTCGTCTCCATTGAACGGAGGTCCATTGTCGGATATGATTGTGTCAGGTATTCCATGGACAAAGAAAATTTTGTCCAGTTTCGGAATTACAGTTGAAGCTCGTGTGGACTGAACAATCTCCACTTTTGGGAATCTTGAGTATCTATCCACTACGACTAAGAGATATTCAGATGTAGGTAGTGGTCCATAAAAGTCTACGTGTACGACACTCTATGGTAATTCTGGCATTTCTGTCATACGTAAAGGCTCTGGGTGTTTTGGTCTACCTGCAGCCTGGCATGCTGTTCGATTGTGTCCTTTACTCGGTTATCAATTTGCGGAAACCATATTTTCTCGCGAATTAGTGATTTCGTCTTTTCAATGCCTAAGTGCGTCTCATGCGCAATGTCTATTGCCCGTTGTTGCAAAGCAGCAGGGACAACAATTCGCGTTCCTCTCAATATTATTCCGTCTGTGGTGGTTGTCAATTCATTCTTCACTGTTTTGAATGGTTTCACTACGGGGGAATCCCATTTGTTGGTTTTGATTGCGTCACGCAGTTCTAATAATGCCGCGTCAGCATTAGTTGCATCGAGTATTTCCTTTAAGGTAATGACCTTAGGAACACATTGCCTTAGGAACACTGTTTTGAGTTACGAAATTGATGTACGGTTCTGTCATCTTCTCTTGTTTTCGCTTACTTTCATTGGTTGGATGACGAGAAAGATAATCCGCTGGGTTGTTTGCACCTGATTTATATATTATCTTGAACGCATATGGTTGGAGGCGAAGTACCCATCTTTCGATACGTGCGGATGTTTTAGCTGTACGCTGTCCATATATTATTTCTAGAGGTTTATGGTCTGTTACTAATGTGAATTCACTACCAAATAAAAATAGATGGAAGTGTTCAACTGCCAAGATTATCGCTAACGCTTCTTTTTCCGTTTGAGAATATCTTTTCTCAGTGTCGGTCAACGCTCGGCTGGCATACGCAATGATCTGCTGGTTGTTAATGTCACCTTTTTTGTTTTTTTGGGACAAAATCGCCGAAACTCCTACTGGGCTTGCGTCAATTAACGACCACAAATGTTTCCTTCGTTTTGTCGAAGTATGCCATACATGGCGCAGTGGCGAGTGTGTTCTTTAGCTTTTTCAAATGCTTTTTGGTGTTTTTGCGTCCACTCAAATCGAACGTCTTTTCTTGTCAGTTCACGCAGTGGAGCGGTCAGGGTTGCAAAATCTCCTATGTATTTACTAGAATAGTTAGCCATACCAAGAAGGCTTCTGGTTTCATGCGCATTATTTGGCTGAGGTGCATTTAGTAAATCAACGACTCTCTTAGGATCAGGTCTCGTACCTTCTTCCGAGAAAATTTGTCCGAAGAATGACAACGTGTTTCTTAGGAAATCGCACTTGCTTTGGTTTAGTCTCAAACCTCTATCAAGACATCTATCAAGATTTGCGTCGTGCTCGGCTCTTGACGACCCAAAGACAATGATATCGTCCGCTATGTTTTTTACGCCTTCAAGTCCTTGAAGTGCAGTTTGGAGAGTGTATTGGAATATTTCCGCGGCAGCGTTAGTACCATAGTTCAGTCTTTTGTATCGATATAATCCTACGTGCGTGCTAAATGTGGTCACATATCGAGACTGTTCTTCTAATTCTAACTGGTGATACGCTTGACTCAAATCGAGTTTCGAAAAGAATTTAGTTCCGTTTAGGGCGAAACTCACGTCATTAACTGTTGGTATCGGATGACGTACTCGTCTTATAGCTTCGTTTGCGAGTCTCATATCAACACATATTCTAATCTGTCCGTCTTTTTTGGGAACTGCCACAATGGGAGAAACCCATGGTGTGGCTTCGTTTTCCGGAACTTTCTCAATGATATCTTGTTTTTCAAGCTCAGATAGAGCATTTTCACTTTCTCTCTAAAGGCGGATTTCCACTTACAGCGAAATCGTTCGCTAGCGAAATATTTGCATATTTTCTTTTGAATTTTAACAGCATAAATAAATTTGTTCGACTTGACTGTTCTCAATTCAAAAGAAAATATGCAAATATTTCGCTAGCGAACGATTTCGCTGTAAGTGGAAATCCGCCTTTATATGATATGGTATACGCCGCCGTGGCTGCGCTTTCGGTGTTTGGGTTTTATCAATGTCTAGTTTAATTTTCTGCCCTTTTAATTTTCCGAGTCCCGAAAACACTTTAGAGTGCTTATGGATGATGTTTTCAAGTGCTGTATCCTTTACTGGTGCGAGTTTGTCTATATGCAAGCTAACAAGTCCGAGGTCTTGGGCTGTGGATAGCGAAAGTAAATTTCCACTATTTTCACCTTTTGCTACGTAAAATGTTGCCACCGAAATCTGCTTCCGTGTTTCTATAACCGCTTCAAATTTGCCTAAGAATTGGACTGGTGATTTCGTATCGTGTGCAAAAGCTTTCGTGCTTGTGCGATCTTACGTCTTGCATTTTGTTGAAAGTGTTACGATCAATGACATTTACTGTCGCGCCAGTGTCAATTGTTATTTTAAATTTGGCCCCGCTTACCGTTACATTGACTTTGCTATTTTCTTTCTGATCTGTCATTGAATATAAATAGTCATCGTCCGAGGAGTTTGGTTCCTGGTCTAATGTTTTTAGATTCTTGGGCTTATACTTCGTATTTGATCTATATGTTTGATTTCGCAGTGTCCGCTGTTTTTGATTTTGTTTTCCTCGACAAACATTGGTGAAATGATTCGATTTTCCACAGTTATTACAGGTTTTGCCTTTCGCTGGGCATGCTTCTGTGTGTGGATAATTACGCCCGCAATTTCTACAAATTACGCTAGTACTAGGTTTTTGTTCTAATTTATTTGTCTCACCGTCTTTTGGTTCTTTTGATTCGATCTGTCTTGCTTGATATGTGCTTTGTTCGTCAAGCCGTCCTTCTCACATCATGGCTTTTAAATCAAATGTAGGGTCTCGCAATGCTCGCTTTCGTATTTTCGATGAATTTCCGCCTATTATTATTTGTTCCTCAATTTCAAAATTAACGTCTCCGAATTCACATGTTTCTGACATTGCATGTTCTTAGCCTTGTATGAAATTGGTCTAAGGTCTCGTTGTTTCCTTGTGTTTCCTGTCTGAATTGATATACTTCGTACCTTCGATTCTTTTGGGGATCGAAATACGTCTTCAATTTTTGCTTCGCGACGTCGTAATCTGCGTCTGTTCCAGTCTCGGGGATTTGCTTGAAAATCTCTCGCACTCTTGGTCCGGCTTGGTAGAGTAACAATGCTCGTTTTCTGGTTGGATCCGTAATGCCACTTGCCGTTAAATACATCTCAAAGTCTGCTTGCCAATTGTTCCATCTTGTGGCTAAACTTGTGCCAATTTTTGCATTTGGGGAAAATTCTGGCATAGGATTCATCGTTACAGATTGCATGATCTGTATTGCCGGTTGTTGTTGCGGTTGATCTAGCTCTTCGGCCATCGTTCAAGTATTATTATTTATCTTCGTCGCCAATATAATGTTCTTTATATCTCGCGAGATCGTACGATCGTATAATAGACATATATTTTATTCGCTCCTTTCGCTTCAGGTACTTGTCAACAACTCTATCATAATCGCTATATTTAGAATAACCTTAATTCCCATGTGGGCGTGTCCTTTATGTTTGTTAACATTACTATAGACACCAAGGCCAACATCACCATAATTCATCATGAATGCATGTGCGCGCGAAGTATCTTCGCATTGATGATAAAATCAGCCTTTGCCTATATATCTGTTAGCTTTCAACTTGTGCTACGATTCTTCAGACATCAAATGTATGCACAGAATCGTCTTTCAATACTCTTTTTTAAGGAATCTTGCTAAACAAGAGTCATATACGAATCTTTAAAATCGACTTAGCCGCGCAAAGAACCGCACCATGAAACAGAAAGTCGGAACAAAATTCAATATTTTCTTCCACTTGGCGATCCATCTTTTCGTTAGGAACATATGTATAGATATTTAATATTAATTTTGATGAATACTGGCTTAGTCGCGACTGTAAGAAACACAGCTTCTTCCTTGACGAGGCTACCTAACACTAGTATTTTTACGCCATGCTACGAATCGGTACTCTTTTCTACGTCACAAACCACAATATGGTGGAGCAAAAGTTCGCACAGGAAGTGGCAAAAAACGCGACTTTGGAGAGCTATAAAAACATTTTGAGAAAGCCAATTTTGATTCTGTTTTCAGAAATGAAATCAGGAAAGTAAGCACTTTAAATTGAGCTAATAAGAAAGGGGGTCGAAAATTTCGTTGCAGTAGCACTTTAAAATATCTTGTTAATAAATTCATTGGTACAAAAATTAAAAATAAAATATTTCAGATGATGGAAACGGAAAAATTATTCGTGTTTCCGAGATTTGTAAAGTAATCACAGCAATCGTTTAGTTTGATAACGAAATATTACCAGAATGGCACAATTTGCATGTTAGTCTATTAACTTTGTATCTAGGCAAGAAGACGGAAATAAATAACGACAGCTAGCTACTAAATTCATACTAGCATTACTAAAATGGCAAAGTTTAGTTTGAAAATGTTTTAAAATGCACAAAATACGGCCGTGCCAATTATTGTGTACTTTTGACGGTTTTTACCCTACTAAAGCCTGAGAACTAGTTTCGTTTACTATTCGGGGCAATCTTACTTCCGCCGTGATTACTTCATCGACAGAACATACAGCATACAACCATATTATTTTATGATACAAGTTCATACAACAAAGTGATTGGATGGCTAACTAATATTATTGGATAACTAATAATACTATTGACGACATTCATTTCGTGATCGAAGATTAGTCCGGAAAGAAGACTACAAGGGTTTTTTATCAAAGTTATATTTGTTTTATTTTAGGTGCGGTGTCGTCATCGTTGGATATCAAGTATTTAAGGTAGGAAGTTAATGAAGAACCCTGATTAGTCAGTAATTTGTTCAATACCACAGAACTGAGACGCAACTAATAATCACGGGACTATCGAGTATCATATTTGTGCGAGGCATATTGTGTGTAGCAGTGTTAATAAACCGTAGAGACCCAAACTATACCTAGAATAGCCCTAGAATAGTCAATAACAAGGTGGCAAAATCGAGGGTGCGTATTCATACATTCGTCTTCTTTGCCCGACTGATTCCCTTTTAAAGACGATTGTTTCAGTTACAGTTTATGAACATGAAGGTATAAATAATACACACTTTGATCGTACAGTTGACCCTTTCTATGGTGACTGGTCTAAACCCCTTAGCTGTTGTGTTGCTTAGAATTTTGTAAAGTCTTTTTTAGACATATTTTCGTTTCATAAAAAACTTGCCAATATTTCAGGGCTAGCGTAGCAAGTTAGCAAACAGCATTTTGAATTAAGAAGTGCATGTAAAGCATTCTTCTTTCGTTTGTTTGTCGATCATCGATACGCGATATACAACCGAAACATATAGTTGGGCTAGATTAACGTTAGAAAACCAAAATTGGGTCGTGTACACTGATATGTTATGCTAGTACATTAGATAAAGCCGTGAACTTTACTTAAACAATTAAACTGGAACGACTATTCGGCTGCTATCTCGTCTGAGTGCTTTCTCTTCACTATAGACAATCGCGCCGACGTAAACAAAGAAAAGTGACTGGTCAATGGTCTAGATTCGGCTATAAATTGGCTCCAAAGATAGCTGTTATCCTTCCAGGGCCGATTTGACGAAAATTAGATAGTGCTTCCGCGGGATAGTGATTTTTCGACAGTTTTAAACATTTGGAGCTAACAGTAATTAATAACTTGGTTTTCAGATTCCCATCGCGTTATTTCGAAGATGTCAATCAGGCAAGATGATATGATCTTGTTATAAGCACCAATGAAGATTGTAAAAAATAATATAAGAATGACTGAACTCATGGAAGATGATAATGTTATGATGTCCCACGAGGAGGACAGCGACGTAACTTCAAGCTTTACGGAAAACAATAGTATCGCTTCGTCCGAAAATAAACAATCCCAGTCTGTTAATAAACAGAAAGAAAATGATGATGAACTCCAAGAAAAAGGCATTCAAAACGAAGAATGTGATGGCGGTGAGATTTAAAACAAGTGTCCTATGATAGAAGTAAAAATCCTATCGTCTTCCATCCCGGAAATCCGCCTTTAGATGAATATATGAATATACACACCCATAATTAAGCTTCTGGCTATAGCTACGGCCCTAACCATCAAGGTTCCACAATAATTTGCCCAGGCAATTGCGTTCGCTATTGGCAAAGGCGATACTAAATAAATAAGTAAAATAATAAATATCCCGTGGGAACCATTCAGGCTATTCAATAATTTAAATTTCTACCCTACAACCCGTTGACACATTTTTAACTTTCTTATCACCTGATACAATGTAGCTCGTGCTCAAGGAAGAACTATATAATTATAAGGCATATTTCGCCAAAGTCCCCTTTGAATGTGTTGAAAATATGTATTCCTTCGAGGTGCATAACTCCCCGAAATAAATCCCTGACGTGAACGGATTTTAGGCCTTGTTCAGGAGACAAAGTTATAGATATTACAGTTTACAGCCGTTTTCTCCCGATTATTGTATAATTTCACCTCTTCCAGAAATCATTCATGCCTGCGTAATGCGAGCCGATAAATTGTTGCGGGAGTCTCAACCGCAATGAAATTTCGTTAGGCACTGCCCGGTTATTTATTTTTAATCTCTCTTTTTCATGTAAATTGCATCTTCATGTTGCATATTTGTAGATTTTGAGAAAAAGAAAGAGGCAAGTGGAAGCATAAATGTCTGTGAAGAAGGAAAACAGAAATTTTGGGACGAAATAAGAAAGCAAGTTGAATGTGGTGAAAACAAAGAAGATCGTTGGAAGAAGACAATTCTTTGGCGTGCTTTTCAGTTTAGTCCAGTAGATCAAAAATTTGTTAAATATTTAGTTGACCATGGAGCAGACATTTATTCCCAGAACGAAGATGGTGAAACAGTTTTGTCGATAGCGATAAGAAATGGTTTATTTGATCTTGTTAAGTATTTCGTTCATTATGGCCCTGAACATAATTTTCAGGACGATTCTAAAGTTCTTAAGAGTGCAATACAGTCTCGATCATTAGAAATTGTGAAATATTTCGTTGAAGATTGTGGGACTGATATACATTGTAAAGATGATTCGGGAAATACTGCCTTACATCATGCTGTTTATGTTGGTGGAATAGAAATTGTCAAATACTTAGTTAAACAATGCGGTGCAGACATGAATACGAGGAATCCAGACGGGGGGACAATGCTACAACTTGCTGTTACAGAAGGTACGCTAGAATTGGTAAAATATCTTGTTGAACAGGGGGCTGATGTAAATGAGAAGTATACTGATGGATGGACAGTCTTGCACTATGCTGTTAGCAAAGGTACGCTAGAAATGGTGAAACATCTTGTTGAAGAAGGCGCCGAAGTAAATGGAAAGGATACTGACGGGTGGACAGTGCTGCAGAATGCTGTTACTGAAGGTAAGCTTGAAATCATAAAATATCTTGTTGAAAATGGCGCTAATGTAAATGGCGAGTATACTGATGGATGGACAGTCTTGCACTATGCTGTTAGCCAAGATGCACTAGAAATGGTAAAATATCTTGTTGAAAAGGGCGCTGATGTAAATGGTAAGAATACTTACGGTAGGACAGTGTTGCACTATGCTGCTACTGAAGGTACGATGGATATAGTAAAATACCTGGTTGAAAATGGCGCTGATGTAAATGCAAAGGATAATGACGGGGAGACAGTGCTGCACGCTGCTGTTACTAAAGGTAACTTAGAAATGGTAAAATATCTTGGTGAGAAGGGGGCTGATGTAAATGCCAAGGATAATGACGGGGAGACAGTGCTGCACTCTGCTATTTCTGAAGGTACGCTAGAAATGGTGAAATATCTTGTTGAACAGGGCGCTGATGTAAATGAAAAGTATACTGATGGATGGACAGTCTTGCACTATGCTGTTAGCAAAGGTACGCTAGAAATGGTGAAACATCTTGTTGAAGAAGGCGCCGAAGTAAATGGAAAGGATACTGACGGGTGGACAGTGCTGCACAATGCTGTTACTGAAGGTAAGCTAGAAATCATAAAATATCTTGTTGAAAATGGTGCTGATGTAAATGGCGAGTATACTGATGGATGGACAGTCTTGCACTCTGCTGTTAGCCAAGATGCACTAGAAATGGTAAAATATCTTGTTGAAAAGGGCGCTGATGTAAATGGTAAGAATACTTACGGTAGGACAGTGTTGCACTACGCTGTTACTGAAGGTACGATGGATATAGTAAAATACCTGGTTGAAAATGGCGCTGATGTAAATGCAAAGGATAATGACGGGGAGACAGTGCTGCACGCTGCAATTACAAAATCCACTCCAGAAGTTGTAAAATATCTTGTTGAAAATGGCGCTGTTGTAAACGGCAAGGATACTACAGACGGCTGGACAGTACTGCACTATGCTACTTCCTATAGTTCATTAGATATGGTTAAATATCTTGTTGAACTGGGGGCAGATATAAATGGCAAAAAGACCGATGGGTGGACAGTGCTGCATGATGCTGTTATAAAAGGTACGCTAGAAAAGGTAAAATATCTTGTTCAAATGGGCGCTAATGTAAATGGTAAGAGAAATGGCGGGTGGTCGGTGCTTTACGATGCTATTTCTAAAGGTACGCTAGAAGTTGTAAAATATCTAGTAGAAATGGGCGCTGATGTGAATGCCAAGGATGTCACTTACGACTGGACAATGCTTCACTCTGCTGTTACTGAAGGTACGCCAGCAATGGTGAAATATCTTCTTGAAATGGGCGCTAATGTAAATAGCGAGGATAGTAAGGGATGGACGGTGCTGCGCCATGCGATTTTCAAAGGCACACTAGAAATAATAGAATGTCTTGTTGAACATGGTGCTGATGTTAATGGCAAAACTGAAATGCAATCAGTTCTGCACTGTGCACTGTGTGTTACTCAAGATACTTTAGAAATAGTAAACTACCCTATTAAGAAGGGTGCTGATGTCAATTGTAAGAAAATCACTGGGGAAACAGTGTTGCACTCTGCTTTTTCCAAAGGCAGGACAGATATAGTAAAATATCTTGTTCAGAAGGGCGCTGATGTAAATGTCAAGAATACTTACGGGAAAACAGTGCTGCACTCTGCTGTTACTGAAGGTAACTTAGAAATGGTGAAATATCTTGTGGGAAACGGCGCTGATGTAAATGTCAAGAATACTCACGGAAGGACAGTGCTGCACAGTGTTGTTGTAAAAGGTTTGTTAGAAATGGTAGAATATCTTGTCGAGAATGGCGCTGATGTAAATACCGAGAATATTCACGGGGAGACAGTCCTGCACTCTGCTGTTTCTAGAGGTAGGCTAGATATGGTGAAATATCTTGTGGGAAATGGCGCTGATGTTAATGGAAAAAGGGATCGCGTATGGATAGTCCTACACCGTGCTGTGGGAAAAGGTTCGCTAGAAACAGTAGAATATCTTGTTCAGATGGGCGCTGATGTAAATGCCAAGAATACTCACAGGGAGACAGCGCTGCACTCTGCTGTTTCTGAGGGCACGCTAGAAATGGTGAAATATCTTGTGGGAATAGGCGCTGATGTAAATGAAAAAAAGAATAGCGGATGGACAGTGTTGCAGAGTGCTGTGGTAAAAGGTTCGTTAAAAATGATAAAATATCTTGTTGAGAAGGGCGCTGATGTAAATGCCAAGAATACTCTCGGGGAGACAGTGCTGCATTTTGCTGTTTTTGAAGGTACGCTAGAAATGGTAAAATATCTTGTTGAGAAGGGCGCTGATGTAAATGCCAAGAATACTCTCGGGGAGACAGTGCTGCATTTTGCTGTTTTTGAAGGTAGGCTAGAAATGGTAAAATATCTTGTTGAGAAGGGCGCTGATGTAAATGCCAAGAATACTCTCGGGGAGACAGTGCTGCACTCTGCTGTTTCTGAAGGTACGCTAGAAATGGTAAAATATCTTGTTGAGAAGGGCGCTGATGTAAATGCCAAGAATACTCTCGGGGAGACAGTGTTGCACTCTGCTGTTTCTGAAGGTACGCTAGAAATGGTAAAATATCTTGTTGAGAAGGGCGCTGATGTAAATGCCAAGGATAATGATGGGGAGACAGTGCTGCACTCTACTGTTTTTGAAGGTACGCTAGAAATGGTGAAATATCTTGTGGGAAATGGCGCTGATGTAAATGGCAAAAATAATAGCGGATGGACAGTGTTGCACAGTGCTGTTGTAACAGGTTCGTTAGAAATGGTGGAATATCTTGTTAAGAAGGGCGCTGATGTAAATGCGAAGAAATATTTTGGGGAGACAGTGCTGCACTCTGCTGTTTATGAAGGTACGCTAGAAATTGTGAAATATCTTGTGGGAAATAGCGCTGATGTAAATGGAAAAAAAAACAGCGGATGGAGAGTGTTGCACGGTGCTGTTGTAAAAGGTTCACTAGAAATGGTGGAATATCTTGTTGAGAAGGGCGCTGATGTAAATGCTCAGAGAAATGACGGGAAGACAGTACTTCACTCGGTTGTTATTGAAGGTACCTTAGAAATGCTAAAATATCTTCTTGAGAAGGGCGCTGATGTTAATGCCAAGGATAATGACGGGGAGACTGTGTTGAACTCTGCTGTTTCTAAAGGTACGCTAGAAATGGTGAAATGTCTTGTGGGAAATGGCGCTGATGTAAATGGCAAAAATAATAGCGGATGGACAGTGTTGCACAGTGCTGTTGTAACAGGTTCGTTAGAAATGGTGGAATATCTTGTTAAGAAGGGCGCTGATGTAAATGCCAAGAAATATTTTGGGGAGACAGTGCTGCACTCTGCTGTTTATGAAGGTACGCTAGAAATTGTGAAATATCTTGTGGGAAATAGCGCTGATGTAAATGGAAAAAAAAGCAGCGGATGGACAGTGTTGCACGGTGCTGTTGTAAAAGGTTCGCTAGAAATGGTGGAATATCTTGTTGAGAAGGGCGCTGATGTAAATGCTCAGAGAAATGACGGGAAGACAGTACTTCACTCGGTTGTTATTGAAGGTACCTTAGAAATGCTAAAATATCTTTTTGAGAAGGACGCTGATGTTAATGCCAAGGATAATGACGGGGAGACTGTGTTGAACTCTGCTGTTTCTAAAGGTACGCTAGAAATGGTGAAATGTCTTGTGGGAAATGGCGCTGATGTACATGCAAAAAACAATAGCGGATTGACAGTGTTGCACAGTGCTCTTGGAAAAGATTCGCTAGAAATGGTGGAATATCTTATCCAGAACGGCGCTGATGTAAATGCCAATGATACTAACGGAGGGACAGTCTTGCACCATGCTGTTCGTGTTGGTGATTTTGTAGCTGTCAAGTATTTAGTTGAACAGGGTGCTGATGTTGGCACCACTGTTTTAGCACTCCTCCAAATAGCTGTTAAAAACAACTTCGTCGCCTTGGTCAATCTTCTTTATGAGAAAGACAACGCGATGTGGAGAGAGCAAAAGATTATTGTTGAAGGGCGAGGAATGAATTTTCTTGAATGGAGCATTCACCTTGGTCATGATGAAATTGCAACTATCCTTAAAAGGTCCGTAGAACATCGTGAGAAAATTAAGAAGTTGACAACAACGAACTGTAACCAGCTAGAAGAGGTAATATTTTAAATATATGTGAGATTGTATAATAAGTTTTGCAAAATAACCTAAGGCTATGGGGAGGTTTACGAACAAAGGCCATCGCAGCTCGATGACGCGCATTTTGTAGCCAATCGGTGACATAATCAACTCCCTACCAAACCGCGACTACGGAACTCGCGCGATATAAAAAACAAAGATTAACCATTCAGATGCGCATCAAACCATGCCTATATATATATGGATGAGTATAGATATGTTAGATTGGGTAGGTTACACAACTAATGGCGTGATGGGCCCCTTTCAATTGGGGAGAGGGGAGTTGCTGAGGCAAAGTTTGCACAAAAAAATTTTGTCTTCCGAATTTTTCAATCGATTTTTTCTACACCAGCTGGTGTAGCGTTTTACCACCATACTACCAGGGGCCAGTTGTATAAAAGACTAGTTAACTTATAACTGTAGTTAAGGGCAGAAGTCAGAGTCGTGTATTTCTGAGTTAACTAGGATTTAACTATGCAAAATGTAGTTAAATAGTTTTACACAACTGGCCCACTTGTTTTGTTTTTCTTTTCCTGGAGAAATCTTTTTAGTGCAAAATTTCTTTCCAGTATTGTGCAGATTGGTGAAAATTTAAAAGGGTGAGTAAGTCATAGAGTAGACTTTCCGGGAGGTAGGCGTGGTTCATGTTTATGGTCATTTTTTAGTTGGGTTATCAGTTTAATTTGTTTTATTTTTTTAATTCTCTATCCATTTTGCTAAGTTCACAAACATATAGAGGAATCTTACCTTTACTGTAAATTAAAATATTACTTCTCCGTGGTGTGGGTTTTGTTTTAAAGGATTTAGCCCCCTAAAGACGGCGCATGTGCCGTTGCACATGAATTCGCAAAGTTTGGTACGGAGATGAACTATAATAGGGATGGATGCGACATGGCATGTGATGTATTTTTTCGGTGTTTATTGATGTTGCTACTCTCAGTCACCAACCGGGTAAGCTGAAAAATAGCTTGACCACGTTTCCTATGTCTGCCCCACTGAAGGCAGCGTACAAATTTTGCCATATTTTCGTATCGTGTAATATTGAGCAATCAAAATATTAGCAATAAATTTCCTGTTTTATTAAGGCTAACATTTAACTTGGTTCTTTATATTTTAACTCGCATTTTTACTTACTATTTTTACCTGACTCATTTATTAGGGACAAAAGCCTGGTTACTTAGGTATTAGGGGGCACTTTGCACTAACCTCGGATTCCTAGTTTTAAATTTTCAAATTAAGCGTCTCGCTTAATTAATCTCGTCATCTAATGCATGCATCGGTTTCGCAAAATAATAATTATGGCATTCAGAGTCAAACAAAAGATGATTTCAATAGGCGGTACGTTTTTGATACAACCCGTAGAATATAGAATATTATTATATGACTAGTGTTTGTTTTTGTAAATCCTGCAATTTGATTGGCTGCTGACGAGGCGGGATTTTCCCATATTGCCCACGGGCAATACGCTCAATTTTTATTGACTGGATTGAATGGAAATGAATTATTATTCGTGTTTATGGTTTTTCCAAATTAAGTCATATAATAAATAACTTACTGACTTCGATTGTTCGGTCTGTACGGTAAAATATCAAACCTCGGTCGTGCCGTATTGACCTCGCTATCGCTCGGTCAATACGGCACGACCTCCGTTTGATATTTTACCGTACAGACCTCACTCTCAGTCAGTAAGTTCTTATTATTATTATTATTTTTATTATTACATTCCGGAATATTTTGCTCAAACAATGAACGGAACACCGCGGAGGGGCTCAAGCAGCAGCTTCACCCCCCCCCCCCCGGCTAGCATAAGCCTATTGTGCACAACGTATACAAGATTTTCATTCGAATTATGTCTTTCTGATAAAATCACTTGCAAATATAGCATTGATTTGAGATTTCGATATTTAGAAGTTGAGAAAATACTTTTTAAACTGTGAATGTGTTCTTGCTTTTTTCTTCTCACTGTGGAATATTTATCGTGTTTTTTTTTCAAAGATTGGCATTCCGATGCAGGCTTTTGTCGCCGACAAGCAATTCAGAATTGGCGATGGTGGATATTCAAGTGTCTATGTTGGTCTCATGAAGGATGGGACTGAAGTTGCTGTTAAGAAAATGCAGGTAGAAAAGTGTGATAAAATAGCTGAAAACGAAAGGGAAATTATGGATCTTATTAAAACAAGCGACTCACCATTTATAGTGAGTTATCGACATTTTCACCGTGACGATACCTCCATGTATCTTATTCTTGATCTTTGCGAAGAAACCTTAAAGGAACTTGTTCATGCATCCAGTATTGAACATCTACAAGAGCGTGGTCCAGGAATGATCAAAGAAATTCTATCAGGACTTAAATTTCTTCATGGTAAAGGAATATTGCACAGAGATCTAAAACCATCAAACGTCCTGGCTGATATCGAGGGTCGCATGAAATTGGCAGATTTTGGATTAAGCCGCGTTCTAAAAGAGGATGAAACGACGGTTAAAACAGACGCTAACGGCACTCCCGGATGGGTGCCAACAGAAGTAATTGAAGCAGTAGAGAAACAAGAAAAAGGTCCTTTCAAAAAGAAATCGGATGTCCAGGTAGCGGGTATGATTGCTTTCTTCATCTTAACAAAAGGTGAACACCCTTTTGGATCTCAGTTTGATCGAATGAGAAATATTTTGAAAGGAAACCCTGTGAATTTGAAGAAACTTGGTGATCGTAAAGCTCGAAAGTTTGTGGCGTGGCTGATTCATCACAAGATTGATAAGAGACCTTTTGCTGAAGAAGCGCTGTGGGACTCTTTCATTAATAAAGATTGATTCAGAACTATTTAACGGAGAGGAAAGCAATGTTATGAGAAATTATCCCAATATTTTTACATTATGAACGACGAGTTCGTAAGGAAAAGAATTATCTGAATTTCACAACATGGTATTCCTTTGTTGTTGAACTGAGTAAATCAACATAATCGTATTTACTTTTGTATCCATTTTTTGTGTGCATGTGTGCTACATTTTAGCTCTACTACGGAGAGGATCATCTAGTAATCTAGACAGACTTGTACAAAGAACAGTTAGTTAACTGATAATCATTATATAAATTATAAACGTTGGTGAACTGCTCATCTGAATAAACGGACTATAATTTTCGGCAATAGTTGTTGCAGTCATTATGTAATTTGGGTTATTTTTACCGCCCTAATCGGTTCCTAGCACATGCCTAGTCGGTTCATACTCGTGCCCTGGTCCTTCCGTACACTGCGTGCAACGTTAACATGCGAGGATACAAAGGGTTTGGTACAAGGATGAACTATGAAGATGGCTGGGAGATTGCATAGGATGTATTTGTCGGTGTTTATTGATGCAAGGAATATTTTAAGGATTGTGTGTTTACCATCATGCTTTGCGTGGTCAAATCAACTCAGTCACATTTCACGCCTAAAAATCTAGATTTCTGTTTATAATCCATGCGAAATTTATTTGCTAATTTACCCTTCTAATGAAAATGCAAGTTAGTTAGTGGATCACTTTTAAGGCAAGACTAATGTTAGCGATAATAATTGCAAAGTATGACGGTTGATTACCAATCTTCAACAATTCTTGTTCATTAAGGGATGAAAACAATCGTGTGTGTGTGTTTTAACAAACTAGTAGGTCGTTTAGTGCGAATCTACACAAAAGTAGATTAGCCTGAAAATATATACTGTTTATAACCGTAGAGAGCATGTGAGTCAAACTTCACGTAAACTTGTTCCATTTGTATGTATAGCAACATAGTCTAGTGATATACCTTAACATATACCTTCATAGTCTACTGACCTCTGTAATGACACTTACTGGTTTTTATGACTTTTTATTGTTGTAATATCTATATAGATAACTAAATATAAGAACTATAATCACACTGGAAAAATCTTGTTTCAAATCGATGCAAATCCATATTTTTGCTAATTGAACCTTCTAGACATAATGCAACTACAACTAATATTCATATATTCGCGTTCTGCATTATTAGTCTCCAATCAAATTAATTTTTTATGGGCCTGCTATCCCCTTAATTTTTTTGAGGGGAGGGGCACGTGCTCCCCGTGTCTTCCCGGTTCCTACGCCACTGGCGTAGAATAGTACAATTCGAACAATAGATAATGAGATGGTAATGAGCTTAGTGATGTTATCGTCTCATTATCTAGGCCTAAGATTACTGTTGCATTACTAGAGGCACACAAACAATCGGGTGAGTTATATGAAGGAACTATTATGGGTTGTTTAGTTATAAGCTGCTAAACACAAGCGCGGTCTTACCTTCAAAAATATATATAAAAGCTTAGCTTCAAAATTATAATTGTTTGTGCATTAATTTGCGCTAATAAAATCTGAATTATCTTACATGTTGTTCCGAGTTTTTCGGCCAGTTCTTGAAGCGCCTTATCGCGTATCTCCCGGTTCTTAAAGTCTGGACTTCGAACGTCGTACAGACAAGGGTAATCGGGCCAAAAATCGGCCAATTTATCTTCCAACACTGCTTCAGCAACTGGTGAGTTGTTTGCCGCCATCTTGACTTCAGTAAAACATGGAAAAGACGCATGCGCGTTGGCATTGATTGCTGAGCTAATAGTTTAGAACGCGCGCACACTGTGAGGAAATGTTCACTCGTGCACAAAATTATTCAACATGTTGAATATTCTGCGCTCATGGCACGCGTGGCGAAAATCGCGGAACACGACACCGCACACCTGAGGAAACAGCTCAGCCAACAGCCACGAGTGACGCTCAGCTCAGCTGTTTCCTCCAGTGTGCGCCGGGCTTAAACTTCATCCAAACAAAGACACATACTTGTCTTAATATGTTGTTATGAATTTTTAATATTTAAAAACTTGTTTAAATTGTTCAGGAGATTGTCCGTTAAGTCTGACCTAAAATTTTTCACGACTTGGTCTAGTCATAGAAATTCAAAGGACGACATTCATGGACATTCCTTTCGTTTGATTGTCTATGGATTAATATTATAATTATTTGTATCCATTCGAGCTTTAAACAAGTTTGGCAAAACCAGAACCCGGCCCGTTCTAAGCGCCTTATCTCTAAATATAGTACTAAGCTAGTTCGAACGGCGCCTCACCCACTCATATTTTACTATTTCTGTCGATGTGATGATGTAAGATAAAGTCCATGAGCCAGCATCACTTCCGGTACCAGTCTGAGGGACAAAATACTACCCCGCTTTACATAATCCTTATCTTGCATATATTTCAAAAAAATGTGATGGACCGTGATACTTTGTAGTTAAGGAACAGTAAAATTAGGTTTTTCGTGTCACTTAAAATACGAAAATTCAAAATGGCTGCCAAAAATGCAAATTGTATACTCTTGCAAATAAGTTGACCTTTTATAGTGAAACATTATTCACAACGTAATGCATAGCTATTCTGAAGATAAACAATGCAAAAAATCCAGGTTTGAAACTTTTTTGGCCACGAAAATAGGAAATAATAAAAGTATATATCGTGACGCTTACATGACGTACTTCATCAAAAATTCAAAATGGCAGATTGTTTAGATAGTCAAGATTTGGAAAATCTGTAAGTACAGTATCTCATTTCTTAATTTTTATCATGCTTCTGACTTTTTTTCAAGAATGAACGTAAGAATTATGTATTAGACATTAAACAACCGCGTCTGAAGATATAAAATATTTATTTTTACGCACATAAAACGTACGCAAGAGGGGATAATTTAGTAGGCCTAAGCAATAATTTAGTTACGAACCAAGCTGTAAATACATCATTAATCAGTACAAACTTTTACTTCATACTTGGAAATTTGTATTTCTGTGTGTATACGCGTTTTTTCACTGTAGTCATCATTGTGTTATTGATTTGTCTGTTCAACAGTAACAAATATGACTTCTGAGGATTTTAATGATCGACCTGCAAAAAGACCTCGTACCGGTGGTGACATTGAATATCTTGAATGTATAATATGCTCTGTAAAAGCTCCGCGAACAGAACTTGTAAAACCGATTGACCGGTCTTCCTGGAATACTCTTCTAAAAGCTGCCGAAATACGTAACTTCCTCCCTATTCTACATTTTATACCAACAGCTGGTAATTCAGTGCACGTGCCCGAAATTTTCTACCATTGAGAATGTCGAAGTACTTTTACCCACAAGAAGACACTGAACAGTCTACAAGTTAAAAATGCTAATGAATCAACGAAAGAAACAGATGATTTGTTTAACGAAAAGCAACGTACTTCGCAGAGGCAGCCAACAAGCAGCAAATCTAGCGTGTACCAGAAGATCTGCATTTTTTGTGACGGAAACAAAAAATATATCAAGGGAACTGACACTAGAGAAGCAGTTATTCAAGCAAGATCACTTTGCGCAGACGAGAAAATACGAGCTGTGGCTACTGCAAAGATGGATAATAAAATACTAGCCGTTACTTCTCGAGAACTAGTTGCTGCTGAAGCGCATTATCACAAAACCTGCTATCGTGACTACACTAGAGATTACTACACAACGCCTCGCAATGATTCAGTACAACAAACAGATGATGACCAAATTTATGTCGATGCTGAGAGAGATGCGCATGAAATGTTGTTTGATTACATAAGAAATGACTTGTTCACAAATCCTCGTGTTTTGACTATGGTAGAGTTGACAGCTAAACTTGTTTCGCACATGAGAGAAAATGGTATTGAAGAAATACGACCAGGTACTAAAAAGCATATTCGCCGTAAATTGGAAGGCGAATTTGGAAATAGCTTGTCTATTTTTCCGGATGAGAACGGAAAACTTCTGCTTATTCCTGACAATCTACACGTCACTACACTGGCAGCAGAGGTCATGAAAATGAAAAGAGAATTGAAGTCTCTGAAGGAAGATGCAGATCCATTAGTATTGGTAAAAAAGGCAGCTCTTTACATTAGAGATGAGCTCAAGAAATCCCAAGAAGAGTTAAAGCATGAATGGCCTCCTCAACCACAAAAGTTGGATAAAGATTATATCCCTTTAACTCCTTTAATAACTGCCTTTTTCAAAACTCTTGTGACGGGCGACACAGAAAAGCCTCTGACCTCCCGCGTGAATAGGTTCATTTACTCTGCTTACCAGGACTGCATGTTTGCCATAAGTGGTGGGTCTTGTCCTACAGCCAAGCATATATTACTCCCATGGGCTGTAAAGTCACTTACTGGAAATGTGGAAGTAATAAAACTGTTAAACAGGCTGGGACATGGAGTTTCATATTCAAAACTGGAAGAAATTGAAACAGCATTGTGCCTAGAAAAGCTTAAAAGTGGCGATTCAGCTGGTATTACCCTACCATCAAGCATTCATCCCGGGGTCCCTACGACATTGGCATTTGATAATATTGACCGACTAGAAGAAACGCTGAGTGGCGGCGAAACATCACACCGTGTAAATGGTATTGTGGTACAGCCAGTGGTACATACTGTTGAGGCCCTGTGCCCAATACCCGCGGCTGCAAAACCAAAGCAAAAGAAGAGAAGCATACCTCATGTAGAATTGGTTTTGCCAAGCTATAATGCTGGTGAACGCGTTGGCCCTCCCGCTGTTAAACCCATGCTAGTTGACTGCAGTGCTGCTGTCCAACTAGCGCAACTAAAGGACTTTGCTTGGTGTGTGACACGGCAAATCAACGTCATGAATCAGAACATTTCTGGATGGACTGGCTTTAACATCCAGACAAGAAATCAAACTATTGTCACTCAGGACACAGTCGGATACCTGCCAACTATCAACGCACCAGCAACAGCAATGAATACAGTAAATGAAATCTTAACACAAGCTCTCAAGATCAAAGAATCTCTTCATTTGAAGGAGATTGTGTGTGTCTTCGATCAAGCTTTGTACGCGAAGGCAGCAGATATTGCATGGAAACACCGAGAAAAGTTTCAATCAGTTGTGCTCAGAATGGGCACATTTCATACTATATGCAACTTCTTGGGGATTATTGGAAAACGGTTTCTTGATGCTGGACTACGCGATTTAGCAGTTGAGTCCGAAGTTATCGTGGAAGGTTCCATTGATCGAGTTTTGAGTGGCCATCATTACAATCGAGGAGTGCGCCTGCACAAGTTAGTCTACGAAGCACTTCAAAGACTGGTGTGGAAGAGTTTTCTTGATTGGTTTGAACGTAACCATGCAGCCGAGTCACAGTCCTTGCTAGATGACACTAATTTATTAGTTGTGGATCTTAATCAATCACTCAGCCAACAAAACCTGGATGAAAAAGTTGGCAACCCTCATTTTGTCAGTTTGTTTGATATCTTCCAGCAATATCTTTCATTGTTGAGATCTGACGCAGGTCCATTGGCCCAATTCTGGATGTCGTACATTGATATGGTTGAGATACTTCTTCATTTGATTAGGGCCTCACGAGAAGGAAACTGGTTACTACATTTGCATGCCATCCGTGCTGTTTTACCATGGTGCTTTGCGTACGACAGAATCAATTACAGTCGTTATCTCTCCGTTTACTATGCGGAAATGACCAATCTCTCCATTAATCATCCTGATGTTTACGAACAGCTTAACGACGGTGGATTCTCGGTCCAGATCGGCAAATTCAACCCTTTTGGTCAGATTCCAGTTGACCAAACCACTGAAGAAACTGTTAACAAGGACACTCAAACCGCAGGAGGAACAAAAGGTTTCAGTCTCAAACCTGCTGCTCTTAGTCGGCATTATCTCACAGCAGAGTACAGAAGTTGTTGTCTAAAACAGTTACGGGAACTATCCGATATAGCGCCAACTGGCCTTAGTCATCACGACTTAGAACGACCTCGCATACGAAAGGATGAAGCAGCTGTACAGTCGCTTGTTAATTTGATAGAGAATGAATGGATCAATCCATTTTGTGGCGATGCAATCGAGCTAATCAGCCTTTCCACAGGAACTGTTGCCCCTTCTGATGTTGCACGAGATCTCTTAACAGCTGAGGATATTGGACATACAGCATATAAGCACTTTCAAGAGAACAGAATTGAAAAAGGCGAACCAGGTTTTCATGATCCACTTCATAAACAGAAATTAAAGACCTTTTCTGATGTGAGAAAGCCAAGGATTGTTAAAGGAGCGAACAAGGATGCTATTATCAAAGCTGACCACAAGTTATTTGGCCACATGGTTCTCATTGCTACTAGCAGAAAGTTGGATATGAGTTCAGTTCTGGCTCATCCACTCGGACCGTTGCCATGGTCGCTGGGAAACTGTGATGGTACTTTGAAGAAAACGAGTAAAGCCACCCTTGCACGAAAGCTAGAAAAGAGTGTTTCTTTAGCAGAAGAAATTCCTCAACCGTCAACTTTAATTATTGATGGAATGAATCTTGTTCAGAAGGCACATGGCGAGAATAAGACTTTCGGTGAACTGTCAGAAGCACTTTTTATGTCGGCGTTACGTGCTGGGTCAGAAAGTTATCGCATAGATGTGGTATTCGATGTCTACGCAGATGTGTCTATAAAGAATGCTGAGCGTGTCAATCGTGGTTCAGACAGTGGCCTTCTTTTTGGAAACATTGTCGCCGGTCACAAGATTAAGCAATGGAGGCGTCTCTTGTCGTCATCCAAAAGTAAAACCAACTTGATCAAATTTCTAACTAGAGATTGGCAGAGGCAATGTTTAAGATCAAAACTCCTAGAGAAAGTCATGTATGTCACATGTGAAAGTAAATGCTTTAAGCTAACCAGTGACACTACATGTGAAGTTGACAGTTTGGCCACTACTCAGGAAGAAGCGGACACCCGCATGTTACTGCATGCAAAACATGCAGCAGACGAGTCTAGTTCCTTAATCATTGCGTCCGAAGACACGGACGTGTTTATCATTTGTCTTTCACTTACACAAAGTATTGCTTGTCAGATGTATATCAAGTGTGGCACTAAGAACAGAGAAAGATTGGTTGATGTGCAGAACGTTGCTGCTGCCGTCGGTAACGAGATGTGCAGTGCACTCATTGGAATGCATGCGTTCACTGGATGTGATACTGTAAGTGCGTTTGGAGGAAAAGGCAAGATTAATGCATTGAAGTTAGTGCAGAAAAATACGAAATACCAAGAAGCATTTACTAAGCTTGGTAAAGAATGGTCCATGACAACAGACCTTTTCAACGTGTTGCAAGAATTCACCTGTAAGTTATATGCCTACAAATGCCCATCTACCACCGTGAATGAGCTACGGTATCAGCTGTTTAAGGCGAAGAAAGGAGAAGTCGAATCGGGACAGTTGCCCCCTTGTGAAGACTGCCTTTTCATGCACAGTCTTCGCGCAAACTACCAATCTGGAGTGTGGCGAAGAGCGCTTGAACCGCGTCCTACAAATCCCGACCCAGTTGGGCATGGATGGTACAACGAAGATGGACAGCTTGCAATTTGCTGGATGACAGGATCCCCAGCTCCAGAGGTAGTTATCGAGTTTTTATCTTGCAAGTGTACCTCAGAATGTAAGCTACCAAATTGCCAGTGTCTGGCTAATGGTTTGAAGTGTACCGTCACATGTAAGCTACAAGACTGCAACAATTGGCATAAAGAGAGCTATGGGGTCACCGATTCTGATTCAGACGATGATGATAAAATAACTGAATATGACTAAAGTGACGGAGAAACGAGTAGTGGAGTTGTAGAAGTGATCGTCACAGATAGATTCGTGCCATCTGTGCCATGAAAAACTGAAAAATAAATGTACAACTATGGTTTTACTAATGTATAAAGAAAGTTCTTGTATAAAGATTTTTTCTATGATTATTAAATCACGGCAATGTTACTACTGTAAATATGTTGGCTTTGAAACTCAGAAGGCTATAAAATAGTAGGAAACTTGTTATTCTGCACATTTTGGGTCAGTATGAGCTGACCGTAAAAGGCGTAAAGTGGACTGGTAACCAGCAAAAATTTCATTTGACGGCGACAAGGTTTAAAGTTTAATAAATTTTGTTTCCTTCGGGTAATTTTTTTGAAATTTTGTATTTCAAATGTACTAGTCATTTATTGCACTATACTCAATTTTTACAAAATTCTACCATACCGATTTTGTGGAACAAATTTCGCGTAATACCTCAAAACTTGAATTTATAACTAGCCCTAATTTTTGATATCATATTCCACTAAATATTCACTGTGCAACTACAAAATTTCAGGACATTTTACCGAAGGAAATTAAAAATATCTGAGAAAAACTGCCAAAATACAACCATTTTTAAAAAAACGCATTACCATGGCAACGAAAATGTTTGGCAATATGTTTACTTTTTCGTCATCTCCACTATTGGGCCAATGTTATTCGCGAGTTTCGTTAAGTCCGTCAAAAAAGCATTTAGCTACATTCTGCGCAGTTCTATCATAGTTTTTTTGTATCCGTAGACCTGTGCCTTCCAAAAAATGGGCAACAGATTTAGTCCCTCAAACTGGTACCAAAATCTTAAATTTTGGTGGCTGGCTCATGAACTATCTTAAAAAGCACTTTCCGCAAAGAATATTGAATTGCTTTACACGAAAATCGCCTCCAGCGAATGCCCTAAGAGACTTTTGATTGTTTGTCTTTAGGAGGAGAAGTCACCTGATTGCAAACAGGTTTATTGTCAGTTATCATTCCGGTTGTGTTCGTCATAGTTCAGTGGTTCAGATTTGACGTGCTCGCTTTCTCAGTCACTGATTTGTATACTGGAGTGACTGCACGATATCATGCATTTATCGCGCTCTAAAGACTCTATTGGTAAGATACTGGGTACACATTACCTTCATAGAAGCCAATCCATCGTAAACATCACCCAGTTGTTTTATATCTCGCTTTCATATTTCCAAGAATTTTCGAAGCAATTCAGTGTTAATTCTCTATTGTGTACTTTCCCAGATCCTAAAGAGAACATGAAATTATAATCGAAGTTTTCTTGTAAAATAAGTAATTGTTATACAAGAGTGAGGTATTTGAGTACATGATAAGGCCTATTTACACTACACGATAAGTTGTATGGAATTATCATTCCGACAAATGCAGAAGAGGACCTACGCCACAATCTTCATTTAATTTAGTTCAGGTTGGATTAAAGTGTCACGCTGGTACGTGTGTTCATACGTTCACATACGCCAGGATACTAATCATATACGACAAATCACTCACTCACTCATGCCCGTTATGCCGGCTGGCATGTAGGGCGGGAACAAAGGTACTCCACCCCTGTCTGTTCTGGGCCAGGTTTTGAACAGTCCCCCATGTGTGATGGAGGGTCTTAAGCTCCCCTTCTACGGTTCGACGCCAGGTGTACTTGGGTCCGTGTCCGTTTCCGTTTCTTGTCCGTTTCCGTTTCCCCTCTGGCTTCCAGTGGAGGGCTGTGCGGGAAATGTTGCCAGGTTCTCTTCTCATCACATGGATCGGATTCATCTCCATCGCCTTTGCATGACGATGGTGCCCATGCTGTCTTGGTTGCAGCGGGCGAGAAGATGTTGGTTGGAGATGGTCTCGGGCCAGAATATTCGCAAGATTCTTCTAAGGTTCTTGGAATGGAAGGTGGGCAGTTGTTTGAGGTCGCTTTCAGTCATCCTCTAGCATTCTGAGCCATACAATAGGGTATAAAGTATGCAGCTCTGGTACAGTCTTAGTTTGGTCTTGGTGCTGTACTGGGACGATTTCCACACGTTGTTTAGCATACGACAAATTGCATAGTGCAAATGGGCCATTAGCAATCACCAAGATCGTCACCACAGCTTGTAAGAGCATACTGGAATTAGTAAAATTGCAAAGTTTGGTTTACAAAATGTTGTGAAATGCAGAAAATACAGCTTTGTCATTTTTTGTGTACAGTCGTAACGCATGCAAAATTATTTTACTCATTTGGCAAAGTTAATGTAATAAAAAATTAAACTGTGTTTGCTACAGTTGATTTAGATAATAAAAAGCGAAAACTTCAAAGTTCAACTGGATTTTCATACCAGAGAGGTGCTGAAATCACCTTACGCTCGCCTGCACTGTTTGTCTAGAATAAGGCTAAACTCTGTATGAAAGGTATCTATCTGTATGAAGCACAAATTACCGATCTTTTTAATACAAATTACAAGGCTAAAATCCGCGTTGGAAGGTAATATTAAGCACAAACTTCAGATATTAGTTGTGACCTCAGAATTACTGGCCAAAACTGGCCTCGGAATTACATTAGTTTTATTTGTGACCAATATCCGCGCACGTGATATCAACAGGTAAGTTAACGGACCAGGCAAAAGTCCCTGCTTTAAGCCGGGCGCACACACAACGATTTTACGGTAGTTGGTCCATTCTGGTTTAGACATATAGGCAGCCCTTGCCCAGACATGTTTTCCTTCTCGCGGCGCTCGCGCCTCGCGCGTGTACGCGAGTCAGTCTGTCAACTTGGTCTAACTGATATGGTTTTATTATTATTATTAAAAATTTTATTTACAGACACTAGCCCCGTCAGTTACGACTGATTTCCACGGAGGGCGTCTACTTAATTACATTATGAGCGTCTACTTAATTACACTATACAAATATAAACTATATATAATATGCAGAATTAACTACTTGAATTTATGAGCCTCTTGAAACAATGAATCGATTGAGCAGACTTAGCTTCACGCGAAAGACTATTCCATAATACAGCTCCTCTATATTTAAAACTTCTTTTGAGAAACTCTTTCTTAGGTCTCGGGATTGATAGATCAGTATCGTAATGTCTCAGGTTATAACCATTTTCAATCACACTACGCTCAGAAAAGGATTCGCGAAGGCACGGAGCAGTACCGTTATTTAGGATATTATAAACGAGAACTGCTTTGTTAGTTTTATATTTAGTTTCGAGATTTTTCCATCTAAGCTGCTCCAGGAGTTCAGAGGAGCTTGTATTGTAGTCTGCCCCCGTTAACACCCGAGCAGCCCTATTTTGAAATTTTTGCAACTTTTCTTTCAATAATAGACCGCAATTGTCCCAAAGAGGGGAACAATAGTCAAAGTATGGTTGAATTAAAGCTTTGTAAATGGTGTGCATGGTTTCTTCAGGAACAAAGGGTTTAACTCGTCTCATTACACCTATTCCCGCGCCTACCTTTCTGCTTATTGCATTTATATGGGCTTCCCAATTAAGTTGTTCATCAATCTCGACGCCCAAACATTTAAAAGATCTATAACGGGTTACTGGTACATTTCCAAAGATCACTGGCTTATTTCCTAGTTTATTTTGAATGGTATACGAAGAGCCTACAAACAAAAGTTTAGTTTTGGTAGTATGATGTTGCAATTTATTATCACTAAGCCATTTACTGATATTTTTTAAATCAGAATTCAACATATCTACTAATTCATCAAAGTTATCCGACGACGCAAAGATTTGAGTGTCGTCTGCATATATTCCAGGGGTAGTAGATTTTAGGTACTCTGGTAAGTCATTGATATACAGCAGAAACAACAGGGGACCCAGAATGGAACCTTGGGGAACTCCACTTATTATTTCTTTGCGAGTCGATATGTAGCCATTCACATAACACACCTGCTCTCGATTAGTCAAATAGGAAGCAAACCAAGCAAGTTCGGAGTGTTTTATTCCAAACTGGTTTTTCATTTTTATCAGTAGAATTTCATGATCAATTGAGTCAAAAGCTTTTCGAATATCTAAGGAAACTATACCAGTAATTTTACCCTCGTCCATATTTTCCAACCATTTATCACACATTTGAAGAAGTAGAGTTAATGTTGAGTGTTTTGGTCTAAAGCCAGATTGAAATTTTGAAATCAGTAAGTTCTCTGACAGATAGTCATATAGTTGTCGAAAAATTTCTTTCTCAAATATTTTGCTAACAATTGGCAGAATGGAGATCGGACGGTAATTTTCACACTTTCTCCTATCTTCGGATTTATAGATTGGTTGGACTCGTGCTATTTTCCAATCATTGACAAATTTCCCAGTATATAATGATAGATTAAAAATGGCAGTCAGTGATGGAGCAATTATATCCGCAGATAGTTTAAGTACTTTTGCTGGAATTTTATCGAGTCCCGTAGCTTTAGAAACTTTTAGAGATTTTAGATTATTTGCAATTTGATCAATACTTAGACCTGAGAAGCAAAATGTTGAACGGCAAGTAGAATCCTTAACTTTTGTTTCGTAGGCAGCGTTACAATTTGTCACTTCAGCCGCTAGTGACGGGCCAATATTAACAAAATAGTTATTTAGTTGATTTGCAATTGAAACTCCGTCTGTAATAACGCTGCCGCCGATATTGAGTTCATTGACTATTGTAGATTTACTACCGTCTTTACCTAGAAGAGTATTAATTAATGACCAGCTTTTTTTAACATTTCTCTGCTGAGAGGATTCTGAATATTAAGGTCTAATATTATGACCAAGTATGGATCGCCAGTCGCCACATTTTGATGAAAACATCCATCTAGACAATCTAGACAGGAATCGGCCGACTAAAATCGTCGTGTGTGCGCCTAGCTTTATGAAATAAACAAGATTGGATTTTTATATCTACACAAAAAAGGATTATGCATCAAACAACGAAAAGGTATGTACATAAATCTTATAGGTGCTTTAATAATATATTTGCATGTGTATCTACATAAATAATATGCAAATATATGTCACATGCATTACCAGAAATTTGCGACATGATAATTTGCATTTATACTAATTTGCATTTAACTTTCAGCATAATGGCCCTCAACTTTTACTATTAAATACATATAGTAAATATACAAAACCTAAAAATGTCGTTGCCCTAGACCTTGCCCACTGTTTGCCGACCTCTGGGTCAATAGAACAGCCGTTTCCCAACGTTTTAATGATCGAATTACTTACCTTAGGTATTTCTACGTTCGGCCAATTGATTGTGAACAAATGTGTATATAGCCTTCGTATTGTTCAAGTTCCTGATATGACTGATAATATTTTTTAAAATGATTGCAGTGAAAATCCGAGCCGTACAGAAAAGTTTATACACAAATACGAAAGACAATATCTTTAACAACTTTTTTTGGTATATTACACGTCAATTCATCAACTACCTGAATCGAAATATTCGAAACAATGTGAGCGATTTTATAAGTTCGTTGACAGAACACGGGCAAAACTTTGAGCAATATATTTTTAAATTTGGCAGATTACAGAAATGCCCAAGCAAAAAAATTCGGCCACCAAAACGTTTCTAAACAGCTGCTCTACCGATCTAGAGGTCGGCAAACAGTAGGCAAGGTCTAGGTCAACGGCATTTTTAAGTTTTGTATATTTACTATATATATTTTATAGTAAATGTTGAAGGCCATTATGCTGAAAGTTAAATGCAAATTAGTATACATGCAAATTATCATGTCGCAAATTTCTGGTAATGGCGTTGCCATTTGCCTTTGCATTCCGAGCCTATCGGCTTTCTACTTATAAATACTTATGTGCTAAAGCTTGTAATTGCGAATTATCTGACAATATTCTTTAAACTTTAACGTTGGACTATGTTTTATATATTTTCACTCCCTGAATGATTTCTATATTAAGCGATTGAATTTTGATACGGCATGATCCGCATGTCACAACACAATCTCATAATTTATAATTGTACATGTACAATACAAACAAATGGTAGCATACGGGTGAAAATATTTGAAAGTTTCTCATTTGGCTTAGGGTTGTACAAATAGTTTCGTTAAATATGATTCAGCTAAAACTTTGAACTAAAAAAAACAGGGCTACACAATAGCCATGAAAATCGTAATGAGCGTGATAACTCTGGATAACTCTAACATTGACCTTATCATGATGCTAATAAGCTTAACATTTGCCTTATCGTTTGATAATTTTGAGCAAAGCTCTCTTTATTATTGTATAAATGTGTACCAAATGGCACTGAATAGTCACAATGCATATCGATGACTTATATTTATGATGATTCCTCTGATGTAAAGCCATAATATTTAAAAAATATAGCATGTTAACATTGACCTTATCATTATGCTAATTAGCTTAACATTCACCTTATCATTTGATAATTTTGAACAAAATTCCCATTATTTTTGTGTAAATGTGTACTAAATGTCACCATATAGTCACAAGACATATCGATGAGCTATATTTATGATGAATCTTCTGATACAAAGCCATTAACATTGACCTTATCATTATGCTAATTAGCTTAACATTCACCTTATCATTTGATAATTTTGAGCAAAACTCTCTTTATTATTGTATAAATGTGTACCAAATGGCAATAAATAGTCACAATGCATATTGATGACTTATATTGATAATGATTCCTCTGATGTAAAGCCAAAGTATAGAAAAAATATAGCATTTTAACATTGACCTTATCATTATATTTTGTTGTATAATGTTCACTCCCCCCTGGTAAATGGTTCTTTTGCAACAAATAGACTCCTTAAGTAGATAAGTTGAAAATAATGGGAAAATAAAAGTGGCATCTTAACATTCTACTTATCATGTAGTGTGGACGCGGACGGGGACGAGGACGGGGACGGGGACGCGGACGCCAAGACTATAGCAATAGCTCTCTTGCACTAAAGTGCAGGCGAGCTAAAAACGGTAGGTATTGCATGTTTATTAGTTAAATCACTTGCAAATAATTGCCTGAGTTAACTTGTTAGTGGCGTCTAAAGCAGTTCATGGCGAGAGTGGCAGGTTTTATAGAAAGGGCACATTTGCAGACGCAGAAAAGATCATCGTTTTTCACTTAATATATTCCGTAACTTTTAATACGAACAGCACACGTCACAATATATCCTTTTAGTATAAATTTCAAGGTGACTATTGGTTTTCCTGTATTCTGATTGGTCAAAATTCACTGTCTCTGAAGTGATAGTAACTGGTCAGTGAATATAGCTTTTTTATCCCTTTTTCAAATACGAAATTTGAATTAGTAATTAAAATTTTTCTCTGAAATTGTGTTGATTCTTATTTGTGATTGCCTTTATATTAATAATAAAATTAATCTATACTAAAACAATTTATATTGATTTATACTAAAACAATTCATCATAAAACAATTTATATTAAACCTTTATATTAATGATAATAAAATTTATACTAAAACAATTAGTCGCCTAAGGCTTGGTGATTACAAGCCTGTATTCACTTTGCCCTCGGCTTAGTAAATATAGGTTTATAATCACTTCGTCTATTTTTAAATATTTAGGTGTACAAACAAGTATAATGACGACAAAGGGAACAGGCTGCCCAGGTTTGCCAAAGTCTTCCAGTCAAACATTTAGATGCTTCTAATATCTCTGTTTAAAATGTGCATCTAATAAATTTCAAGAAACTCTAGGGACCACATTAGACTACGTGAAAGCAATCATCGTTCTAGCTATGCCAGTGGTGATGATGAAAATTTATTCCTCACCAGAATTTTTAGTTGTTTATTACTAGTTCCACAAGCTTTCTAGCATGAATCACGATGTCACCCGAACAGGAGTTGTGATCTCTCTAGCTAATGCTGGAGTTCCCAGTGATGCAGTTGACATCGTGGTTATTGCGAAAGTTTATTCTGGTTTCACACCAACGACAGGGTCAGAAAGTTTCATAAACGTCTATCTAAAGGGCGCAAGTGGTATTATTGAGGACGAAAGGCAACTAATGTACTACACATACCCTCAAAATGCCGTATCGGTCAATTCAGAAAATATGGTTTTTCCCATAAACAGCAACTCTAAGACTATTACAGCCCAAGTGGATGGTACTTTTCCGTCAAGAAATTTTGCTGCGACAGTTAAAATTCATGGTTACTATACTTTTTCTTGCCAATAAATTGTAGAAGGTATTGTTTTTTAGAAGCTAATAGTTTGTTATACAACATTTCGCATAAATGACCTAGAATTGGTTTGTTTCAAATTATCTCTCTTAGCCTCGCGATTCAACGTCTATTCCAATAGAGAGCTTAATTGATAGTGACAACGGGCTACCGACTACGGTTGAATTGTTTTTGGCGACTGTTTGCACCTACCAAGATGTTATTTACAATTCATCCCGGATGATTTTATTGACTTAGTTTGAAAAATATAAATTGTTCATGACAGTAGAAAAACACCAAATAAACTTGGTTTTTTTTGTATGCATATCAGTATAGTATAATAGATACACGTTCTGTCCTTTTCACATGACGTTTATAACTTTTATAACTATCGTAATGTGTAATTTTGATCACTAAAATTAGGAACCATCAATAATAAAACAAAATTTATAACCATGGCGACAAAAGTTTGTTAAAACCAGCACTGCTGCCTCCCCAGCCGCTGATCTTAATAAGTTCCTGAATGCAACTGTTTTACCAGGTATGGACGTATGCAGTATGACCGACCTGAATTCGACAAGTCGTATCTTGGGTTAAAGCTTGGAAAATAATAACAAACGACCTTTTATATTATTAGCTATGTTCCACCAGTCAACTGAAAGAGGTAGACTAAAGATTTTAAACAGCAGCCCGTAAAGACGTACACTTTTATTGAGAGTTGCTGCAGAGTTTAGAATTCTTCTTGGGTATGATAGAAAAAAAATCCCTCGAAACGCTGTTTGATTGTCAGGCATTAGGAATAGAAGTCGCCTGTTTTCCAACCTGGTTATCACCAGTTATTCAACCAGTTCTAAAAGATATCGATTTGCTTGAAATTATACACGCGTTTCCTTAAACTCTGATCTATCAGTAAAGCTGAACGCGGTCTAGGAGCCGGTTGTTCGAAAGTCTCGGCAGATAAGTTCAAAGTGGAAGGCAGAATAATTTATTTTTTAAACAACTGAGCTGAAATATTTCGATGTGAATAATTTAATTTTCAGTGGAAATACTTATATATTAAGGCTGGATAAAGATGCTGGTTCAGTCGTGCACAAGATGTATGAGGGTATTTTTAAACTTGGGTTTCACCACCGTTTAAGTTAAACGCCTTTCAAAGGGCTAAACCACTTTACCTCTCTAGAACCCAATCTATCGATTGTTCCAGATTTCTATTATTTTTCTTTGCCCTCGCAGACTCTAAAGACTATATGAAACTATAGTTTAATTCCACTCGAAATTAAGACCCTTTAAACCCCTATGTTTAAAAGATCTGGTTAACTGATAAATTCAATATCTGGTTAATGAATTGGTACAAAAATTAAAAATAAAATATTTCAGATGATGGAAACGGAAAAATTATTCGTGTTTCCGAGATTTGTAAAGTAATCAAAGTAACCGTTTAGTTTGATAACGAAATATTACCAAAATGGCACAATTTGCATGTCAGTCTAACTTTGTATCTGGGCAAGAAGACGGAAATAAATCACGACAGCTAGTAAATTCATACTAGAATTAGTAAATTGGCAAAATTTAGTTGTAAAATGTTTTAAAATGCACAAAATACGGCCGTGCCAATTATTGTATACTTTTGACGGTTTTTACGCCACTAAAGCCTGAGAACTAGTTTCGTTTACTATTCGGGGTAATTCTACTTCCGGCGGGATTACTTCATCGACAAAACATACAGCATAAGGATGATACAAGTTCATACAACAAAGTGATTGGATGGCTTTAACTAATATTATTAGATAACTAATAATATTATTGACGATTATTTGATTTCGTGATCGAAGATTAGGTCTGGAAAGAAGACTACAAACATTTTTTATCCAAATTATATTTGCTTTATTTTGGATGCCGTGTCGTCATCGTTGGATATCAACTATTTAAGGTAGAAAGTTAATGAATAACCCTGCTTAGTCAGTAATTTGTTCAATACCACAGAACTGAGACGCAACAAATAATCACGGGATTATCGAGTATCATATTTGTACGAGGCATATTGTGTGTAGCAGTGTTAGTTAACCATAGAGACCCAAACTATACCTGGAATAGCCCTGGAATAGTCTATAACAAGATGGCAAAATCGAGGGTGCGTATTCATGCATTGTATCCCCTATTGATTCCCTTTTAAAGACGATTGTTTCAGTTACGGTTTATGAACATGAATATATAAAGAATATAGACTCTGATCGTACAGTTTACCCTTTCTGTGGTGACTGGTCTAAACCCCTCAGCTGTTGTGTTGCTTAGATTTTTGTACAGTCTGTTTTAGACATATTTTCGTTTTATAAAAAACTTGCCAATATTTCAGAGCTCGCGTCATCACAGTTGGATACTAAAAGAAGCTTTGTCTTATTTGAATTCATTTTAATTAATTTTCCGATGAGAACAACTTTTGAAATGTTGCTTGATTTGTTTTGAACGGAAAATATTCGTAGATAAGACTTCACATCATCCTTAATATATAAGGATTCAGGGTAGCAAGTTATTCTTATTGCTGCATGGAGGGTCTATTGCATGTAAAGCATTTTTCGTTCGTTTGTTTGTCGATCGTCGATACGCGATATACAACCGAAACATAAAGTTGCCTAGATTAACGTTAGAAAATCAAAATTGGGTCGTGTTTACTAATCTGTTTTGCCAGTGCATTAGATAAAGCCGTGCACTTTACTTAAACAGTTAAACTGGAATGACTACACGGCGGCTGTTATCTCGTCTGCTTTTGTCTTCACCGTGGACAATCTCGCCGACGTAAACAAAGAAACGTGACTTGGCAATGGCCTAAATTCGGCTATAAATTGGCTCCAAAGATAGCTGTTATCCTTCCAGGGCCGATTTGACGAAAATTAGATAGTTGTTCCGCCGGATAGTGATTTTTCCACAGTTTTAAACATTTGGAGCTAACAGTAATTAGTAACTTAGAATTATCAGAATTATCAGTACAGAGAGTCTTATCAAAACTTAAGGTGAACAAAGCAGCTGGTCCAGATGAAATCCCTAACTGGCTTCTAAAGGAATATTCATTTATCCTTGCATTTCCTATTACCCTTATTCTCAACGCATCCTTTCGAGAGCAGTATGTTCCATCCCTTTGGAAAAAGGCAGATGTTATTCCAATGCCAAAAATTAAGATTGTGAAACACCCGGAAAAAGATCTAAGACCGATTTCGCTTACTTCGTGCGTTTCTAAAGTGGCAGAAGAATTTGTGGTAAATAAATATGTAAAGCCAGCAGTACTAAAGGCGATTGATCGGAATCAATACGGCGTTATACCTGAATCATCTACAACAATGGCACTTATTAATATGTTACACCAATGGTACACTGGAACAGATGACACCGCGGAAATTGGTATAGGCTTAGCCGCAATTCTCGATACTTAGACTTCAAACTTGGTGAGGAAAAAGATTTATAAATATTCAAGAAAATATGTCTTGCACAAAAGATTTGAAGCTTGCTCACGGTAAAAACGAATCGTCTGAATTAATAACCTTGTGTATACTTTAAGCCTCAAAATGGCCATTTCACAGCGGTCAGATGTGTATGATGAGCTGTCAAAAGATTGCAGAATGCGTATTCAGAAGAAAAATTGAACTTTTTTAAGATATTCAAAAGGTTTCTCTTTGATAGGGCGATACAGAAATGCACAATTGTGAACCAGCGATTAGATTTTCGGGTTGAAACGTCTCAAACACCAATTTCTGCGGTGTCGGAACAGATGGAAATGGATCAGTTATTAGAACAATTCTTTTCGACTATCGGAAAGCCTATGATTTTATGGACCATTCAATCCTGATCAAAAAAGTGTCACAATTAGATATTCCCCACAGTGTCGTAAATTGGATTATAGATTTTCTTACCGATAGATTCCAGAGAATTAAGCTGGGAAATTCCTGCTTTTCGTCGTGGGACTCTGTTCCATCAGGCGTCCCTCAGGGCACAAAATTAGGTCCCTGGTTGTTTATTATTTTAATAAACGACTTACATATATCTCAAGGGGATCTATGGAAGTATGTTGACGACTCAACAACATCTGAGATAGTCGGGAAAAACGGCATTAGTAAAGCTCAGAGCCTAGTAAACGAAATGTCTTGCTGGTCTGAAAAAAACAGGATGCAACTAAACTCAGAGAAATGCAAAGAACTGCGCATTACATTTTCCGCAAATCCTATTGATCTGGATCCCTTGGTTCTTAATGGTAAAGAATTAGAAGTCGTGGAAAGTATAAAGCTGTTGGGTCTCACTATAAACCGTAAATTGGAATGGAATGAGCACATCGCGGTTGTGGTTAAGAAAGTGAATAAAAGATTATACTTTCTCTCACAATTAAAACGTGTCAAAGTGAAATCGAAAGATTTAGCATTGTTTTACACTTCATGTATCAGATCTGTTGTTGATTATGCAATACCAGTATTCTATCACTCATTACCACAATATTTAAAGAACGAACTGATACGGTTGGAGAAAAGGGCAATTGCGATAATTATGCCCGATACGCATTACCTTGATGCTCTCAGATTGTTAAACATTAAATCCATGGAAAATCATCACGAATATTTATGTAACACTTTGTTCCGATCTGTAATGTCCGATGAAAATCACAAGATTCGTCATTTATTGCCTGGAAGATATGATCCAGGCTATTTTTTAAGGAATGTAAATAATTTTAACTTGCCTCTAATTAAAACTGAAAGGACCAAAAACTCTTTTATCTTTGCTATGTGCAACAGATTCAATAATAAAATTAAATAGGTTTAGGTCTACCTGACTTTTAGATTTTAACTGAATTTTATTCTGCTTTTTAAAC
Organism: Dendronephthya gigantea; assembly: GCF_004324835.1. Taxonomy (NCBI): domain Eukaryota; kingdom Metazoa; phylum Cnidaria; class Anthozoa; order Malacalcyonacea; family Nephtheidae; genus Dendronephthya; species Dendronephthya gigantea. Next base: position 119,299 of record NW_021163125.1, read on the forward strand.
TTTTTGATGTAAGTAATATCAGTAGTATCATAATTAATTTTAATACAAAGGTTGTAATCATTACGTAATTCAGCTTTTGCTGCAAAGTAATTTGAATAAACCTCTATTCTATTCTATTCTACTTGGTTTTCAGGTTCCCATCGCGCTTTTTCGAAGATGTCGGTCAGGCAAGATGATATGACTTTGTTATAAGCACCAAAGATCGTAAAAAATAATGTAAGAATGAGTGAACTCATGGAAGATGATAATGTTATGATGTCCCAGGCTGAGGACAGCGACGTAATTTCAAGCTTTACGGAAAACAATAATATCGCTTCGTCCGAAAATAAACAAGCCCAGTCTGTTAATAAACAGAAAGAAGTTGAAGATGAACTCCAAGAAAAAGGCATTCAAAACAAAGAATGTGATGGTGGTGAGAATTTAAAGTGTCCTATGATAGAAGTAAAAATCCTATCCTCTACTATAACTCGGACATTTTGATAAGGGCTGTAGCTAGACCGTGTAATTGGGGGGGGGGGGGGGGGTGTTGCATATTCATATATTCGTGTTTATACCGTAGGAACAATAGCGTAGCAAAGAAATCAGACGGGTATAAAGGAGGCTTTCCATTGAGTGCAAAATGTCGCGCGACCGATTTTTTGCAATCGCTTTCTTTGAAATGTGTTAATTCAAGCTCATCTAATGCATGGGATTATAGTTCCGCTTGATTGTTTGTATTTCATAAAAAAGCGATCGCAAAAAGTCGATCGCGCTACATTTTCATCCAGGAAATCCGCCTTAAGATGAATATATGAATATATACACCCCCCATAATTAAGCTTCTGGTTAGACGGCTCTAACCATCAAGGTCCGACAATAATTGGCCTAGGCAATTGCGTTCGCTATTGGCAAAGCCGATACTATAAATAAATGAGTAAAATGTGACCTTCCACGGGAAAACATACGTTAACGCTATTTCGTTCGTTCAAAAATATCGTTCGTTGTCCGTTCGTTTGCCGTTCAAACGCTTCAAGCGTTCGTTGAAACGATTTTCGAGATCGTTCATCGTTCGAAATTGCCCGTTCGAACGCTTAGGAAAAAACGTTCGAAAATTGGTCCAAAAGCGTTCAACCGTTTGATTTACCGTTCGTTGAAACGTTTGCCGGAATTTCGTTCAATCGCATTGGATTTGGTTCAACATTTGCAATGTTACAACTTTATAGACGAAGCGCATAATGTGTTACACAGAAATACTCCCAGAAACGTATTCAGTTCCTTAGTAGAAGGCTTGTAAAGGAAATAGTGGGGTTATATCATTTTAGCCTAATCGAATCCTTTTTTGTGCGCTTCATGTTATGGTTTATGCTTAGCGTCATGCAGACAGGAAGGCTATTAATATTCAGTGCATGCTATTATTTCATTAAGGACAAATTTCACGTCATAAGCTTTCTTTTAAAAATTTACCGTTTTTGAGTTTCGGTAATGCACTGATTTGTTAGAATATGTGATTTAATATACTTCGTAGCTTCCATAAAGCTAAAGTTCATCGCGCGCACAAACAATGTCGCAAGCTATATATTACAGCATTACGAGCATATGCCTTGGCAAGGTGCTAATTAAGTTGCATAATTGTCGGAAGTGTGTAATGTATTTAAACAGACAAAACCAGGTTTTAATCGGCTATCTTTAGAACAGGGAACGGGGAATAGAGGAAGGGAACGGGGAAGGGAACGGGGAAGGGAACGGGGAAGGGAACGGTCGGGGAATGACCGGGGAATGACCGGGGAATGACCGGGGAATGATCGGGGAATGACCGGGAAATGGTCGGGGAATGACCGGGGAATGACCGGGGAATGACCAGGGGGGGTTGACACATATAGCTAATAAATGAGGAATTAAAACTTTGGCACTTATTAGACGTTCCAAAATCAATACTTGCACCACCAGGATGAAAACAAGCCTAATAATACGATATAAGTATAATACGTATTAATAGTACGAGACGTATATATGTAAACTGTTCAGAATTAAGGCAACATCATGTGGGAAATTTTACATTGTAATGTTATGACATCGAATGGACACAAAATTTTAGAGAGTTGCAGAGTAACAAAAAAGCTGCGGATACACGGGTACCACCCGTGAAGGTTCACTGTTGTTCACATGCCTGTACAAAAAACAAATATTCATTATGCCACTTGACTCAATGGTCATTTTGCGTTTTCAAAAACTTGAGATCCTACCGGAGGAAGGTTGAACTCTTTTTGCCACTCTGCTTTCTTGTGTCATTTATATAATACCAAGTATAACATGAACATCAAAAAGTTTCTACTTTCAAAATACGCGTTTGATTAGTATGTAGCAAATATTCGGACCTATATATGTCACAAACTATGGACTGTACTGAGTTCATCATGCAGAACCTTTTTATTTACATCTTACGGAACCCAACCAAATTCGGTATTTAATCTTTGAATATGTTCAAACATAAAATACTGCCTGAATTCATCGGGAACGACGAGGGCACTTGCACCTGGAAAACTCGGATACCTCGCTCTGATGCATGCAGCACGTGGATAAAATTGTACGTTTTGCGGCGTTGGTGTGAAGCGAAGTTGCCCAGTGGTACGCTCACGAAACTGTCGAATATCTCGATAGACTACAATTAGACCATCGGGAATCGATTCGGGGGGATTCTTTATGACTCCATTGCAACCATAGCAACGCGATACTGAAGTTCCCGCTAGCCATTTCAGCTTGAACGATGGGCCAGATTGAACTGTGGGTAACGAATCAGAAACTGCCGGAAACGGACCAGGAATATGTGCATGCTGTCCTGTTTGTTTAGGAACCTGAACAGGCTGAATAGGACCGGACGGATACACAGGAAAACGAGGTTGAGGAACGAAATGCAATGGTTGATGTGGTAAGGGTAATACTTGTGCTTGGGAAAAGGCGGTGTTTGTTGATGATGATACCTGACTGATGTCCGCGAGCATATCAACCACTTCTGCGACAGGAGCCTTTTTTTATTGCTTTTCTTTCTTGTGCTTGGTTTTTTGCCAGCGTTCTTTGGGCCACTTCCGAGAGCCATCTCCAATAACTTTGCACCTCTTCGAGACCTCTTGTACCATTGAAGAAAGCCTGTCAAGATGCCCTTAACGTGCGCCACAGCGAGAACATGTTCACAAATTGCCGTCGAAAAGTTTGTACAACTTCGATCACATTTGAGTGAACCTCCTTTTCCTGGCGTAACACAACGAACTGTGTTCCCATAACCAGCAACAACATAAGATCCATCATTAGCCCCAGGCTTCGGTAAAATATGATTTGGTTTGTTCACCAGCTCGTTTGCTTTGTCAAACACGGTCGCAAGAACAGAAGAAGGTATATTCGAAATTCCACAGGTAGAAGCAGTAACGGAGAGGACTGGCGAGGATGATGATGGCTGACCGCGTAAACTCGGGGAATTGTCAGGTGAAAGCGTCTTCTTGCTTTCCATTCCATTCTTTAGGTACTTTTCAAGCTTGGCGACTTTCTCTTCTGGGTTCAGCTTGCTCCACAGATTCTCGTCCACGATGAGATGCTGAAATCCGGGGCGTACTTCGAACGGTCCCTTGCAAAATACTGCCCGATCTTCGTTTCTATATTGCGTTTCCACGAGTCTTCGAATATCATTTACAAACTCGTCTGGTTTCTTGGGATCGAAGTTTAGGCTATGCTTTATCATGAAATTGGCAGCTTCAGCGTCATTGTTAGTGTACTCTTTTGGTGGACTACCAAGGCCTGCTTCGATCCTAATTGGTTTAAGCATAGATTCTTTGATCGCTGTGGCCTAAAAGTGTTAGAGATTGATCAACTTTTAAATTTGATTAAGCAAGATTTTCAAAGTCATAACGGTGTTCCTAGTTCAAACTATTTCCAATTACTGTATACTCCGTCTTCACTAGAAAAGAATAAAGCTCATAATTGCGATGGTTTTGCAAAACCCATGCTTAAAAATATAAAAAAATTTTGACGTTACACATTAGCGTTGCTACATTATACAAACCTTTTCCTTACAAAACCAGTTGTGGAATGTACTTCCACGAGTCGAATTTCCACATTCAGCTTCAATGGAGTTCCAACGCTCTTCCAAGCTTTCCAACTTGGTTTGGAATTCTTCCTCGCTGTCGCAGTCTACCAATCCTTCGTACTTGACATCATCTTCTTGTTTACCAAATATCTCACCCAGGATATCTTTCTTTGCTGCGGACGAGAAGCTTCTTCGGTCTAATTCGCGTTTGATGTTATCTCTGACATGAAGAAAGCATCTGAGAAAAACTGCGAAACGAAAGTTGCGTTGCAAACCGTTAATCAGAGCTTTCTCCCCATCCGTCCCGCACGCAATGATGCCTTCAAGCGCTGGACATTCTGAAATTAGAGTGTTGGCAAACCTTGAATAAGTTTGCCAATCCTTTCGTTGGTGCATCAGAACTGGTCCTATAAAAACAGGTGGTTTTTTGGTCGCGCTGTGATGAAGTTTGAGGTTTCGGTACGTCATCACCGTCGAACTAATATTTTCTTGGAAAATATTAAAAGTTGGATCAACACCAACGATACTAAACTCCTTTGGATCGGTACAAAAGCGAACCATATCTTGGAGTTGTCTTTTGCTTGCGAGAAACACAAGGAAGTCCGGATGAATTCGGCATTCTCGAATAAACGCAGAGTCAGGGCATTCGTCTTCGTCTCGCTTTGCTTTTCTCAGTAACTGCCAAATCCCATTTGCTTCGTTAACGTGCTGGTGCGTTTTCTTGATTGCCCTTTTAGCTGCGGAACGTGCATTATATAAATCTCAGGTTCCTCGTGGTAGCTGCCCATGGCTTCGTGCAGTCGTCACATCTCCAACAGTACTGTACACGTTGTCTAGAATCTCCTTTGGGTCCCCATTCTTGCCACTTTTAGAAACCTGCAACGCCTCCCTTGTACTTTTGAAAACTCGCCTGTAAGGCCTACTCGTCCTGGAATTCCCATGAGGTAGTGGTGCATTTACCTCATGTTCTTCGTTCTTGAATTGATACTGGACAAATGTGTTTTCTATCTTCGATCCATTAGAACAATCTAAATTAACAATTCATTACATAAATATAGGTTATTTGTCAATAGGCGGTTCCCCTTATATTACGTATCCTGAATGCAGTTACCCTCTGATGACACCTTGCGGGTGTTTTGTTGACAATTCCATAACACATCCGTAAAGCATACCGGTAATTAGAATACGTAATAGTCACGAAACTTGCATCGAAATTACAAAAAAACTTACATAAAAAAACTTACATTTACGCTTAACTTTGGTTTATGCACCTTACTCATCACGTACTTGTTGAGTACTCAATTGCTAACTTTGCAAGGCTGTGTTTTTCACATTTATAACATATTGCATCCAATCAAATCGAACGTAAAATGCATTTTTATGTTTAATTATATACAAATTAAAAAGTTATGGAGATATAGAAGAACAAATGAATTTCAAGTATTTACCATGCAAAGTGCAGTACATCTTCTTCAAATCGTTGCTTGTTTTATTGACATAATATATCCTTTTCAATACGAATTCTTTTCCATTCTTAACGGTACTGGCCGAGCACTTTGACGTGTTAATAATGTCGTCAACTTCTCCTTTTTTGGTGAATGTTACCGTTAACTTATTCTTCGGCGAGCCTGTATGTTGCCACGCACCCATGTCGTCACACTTCAAATCTTCTTCCCTTTCAAGACTGGCGTTTTCGACAAGAAACGTCACATTGTGGGATATATTGATAGGAAGTGCAACGCACAAACGTTCTTTCGGATAGGTTCCCAGCAAAATGCGCACCAGATTCTCTGAAGAGAACGAATCACTAGTCCATTCAAACACAGGGGTTAGTGGGTCTCCTTTGTATAACGTTACTTGCGACACTTTCTGGACCACCTCATCATCCTCTTCATCCTCTTCATCATCATCCTCCTCATCATCCGAGTCACTAGTTTGAAAACCAAAAAATTAATTAATTAATAATCATCTTTATTGCAAATATGCTCCAGGAACACTCTCTCACAACAGTGATTTTCAGAGAGGTCCTGAAAAAGCCTAATTACATACAAAGAAACTAAATATCTAACAATTATAATTAATTACCTAAAAATTATACAAGTAGGAAATCTATGAATGATCATTATTAAAATTCAGCTAAGAAAGCACGTTTGAAAGTTAGAATATTGTTCGAGTTCCTAATGTTATGACTAAGATCATTCCATTCCTTAACGGCCTGATACTCAAGCCTTTGTTTGCCCCAATTTTTACTTACTTTAGGAAGTCTAAAGTTGTCCTTATTCCTAGTATTGTACTCGTAAATATCAGCATTTTTAGAAAATGACAAGCAATGTGATGTTAAATTTTTAAGGCATTTAAAGATATATAGACATCTATGGTATCTACGGCGGTCCTCGAGCCGGATTCAGCCTAGAGCTTGGAGAGCATCAGTTGCTGACGAGTACAATGGTCTATCTAGAATAAGTTTAGCAGCCTTATTTTGCAGGATTTGCAATGAACTCATGATTTCGATATTATTCTTATTTCCCCATACGATATCTGCATAATCGAAAATGGGAAGAATTAAGCTATTATAAAAAAGAAGACGAGCATTAAAGGGGAGCAGATGTTTTATCCTACGCAAAAGGCCTAAGCGCTGGTTGATTTTACAAGAAATAGCATCAACATGATCCTTCCAAGTAAAATTAGATGACAGAGTTACACCTAAGTACTTAAATGCATCGGTGCTATATACAGCTCTGCCATAAACTGTAATAGATAATTGAGCTGACTTGATTTTTCTGCTGCTGCCAATAAGCATACATTTACTCTTGTTCAGATTTAAAGAGAGCTTGTTGAGGTTAAGCCAATTAGCTATTCTAATTAGGTCAGTATTCAGGCTTTCTTGCATGTCAGCGACAATTGAGGAAAAACAGTACAGAACTGTATCATCAGCATAAAGTGATACAACAAGTAAGTAATGGAAGGGCATATTGAAGATGATGCACATTTCAGTAGCCGTGCGCTAATTTTGTCCAAGCCGATAGCCTTGTTGGTCTTGAGGGCAAGAAGCTGCTGGAGAACAAATGATTCAGACACTTCACTTAGCTGAAAATTCCCAGCGTTCTCAGTGATGTAGTTGTCAGTATTTAAAGAGAGGCAAAGGGTAAATTTCTCGGCGAGCACTTTTCCGACTGAGGCAAAATATGTATTAAGGGCCTTTGCAATAGACTTACAATTCGTATGCTTGACTTCATCCACAATAATGCAGTGCGGACCCGTATCTTTATGTTTACTACGGTGAGTCGCATCGTTTACAGCGTTCCAAATGGTGCGACAATCGCCTTTGCTCTGTTCTATCAGGTCACAATAGTGTTTAGACTTGGATAACTTGATTGATTTATTCACTTGGTTCTTCAGCTTTTTGTACATATTTCAGTGATATAAAGAATTTGTTTTTAAGGCCCTGCGGTGATGATAATCCCGGTCACGCATTGTTTCCGATATTTTGCTATTCATCCAAGGCGCTGGTGTGCCTTTAACTTTCCTCTTCTTAACTGGCGCGTGGGCATCGGCAACATCAGAAAAAAGCGTATTCCACGTTAGCACAGCATCGTCAATAGAGCTTTCGTTTTCTACAAGGTGCCAAGGTATATTGTTTAAGTCCTGAGTGAAGTAATCTGCATCAAATTGCTTATATGAACGGTACTCAATGATTCTTGGGGGTGCTTTAATTACGCCCGATTTAACTACACAAAAGACTAGTGAATGATCGCTCAGTGCAAAAGGAACAACACCCGAGTTCACAATACGATGTTCATTGTTCACAAAGATTAAGTCAATCAATGACTGACATTCCATGGTGATTCTCGTGGGTTCCGTTATGACTTGACCCATATCCAAACTGCGCATAAAAGTATTCAACTTTTGCTTATTTACTTTCTGGCTTCCAGAATTTCTTTGTGAATAGTCGACATTAAAGTCCCCAAGTAAAATTATTTCGGACTTGTCCGTATTCATCAGAGAAAAACTTTCACGAGGGCCAGTAATAAAATCGTCTATATTCGAGTCAGGCGCTCTGTAAATACAGCAGATTAAGGTGGGCTTGCACACTTTGCGAATAACTTCGATCCACAAAAATTCATTTTTACCACTGTACAGATCGTTTCGTACAACAAACGGTAAACCATCTCGAATATAATTCATAACCCCGCCACCAGTTTTATGTCCATCCCTGCATGTCGCGCCTGATACATGTGTAACCAGGAAGTTGTATTTCTGCATCTTGAATCGTTGAGTTCAGCCAGGTTTCCGACAATGTCAATACATCTATAACATTTTCTTGAAGCTCGAAGCGAAGTGAGTCGATCTTGTTACGTAGAATACGGATGTTTAAGTGGGCTATTTTGAGTCCTCTACTTTTTTTCATATCAGCCAGGCACATGAAACCAGGATTAAGTTCGACATCCCCTGATAAAACAACAAGCATCAAAGCCAATGATGCACGCTGAAAGAGTTTACTGGCCATAAGGACGGAACAAGAAGCCACAATCTTATCGTTACTGTTGGTCGGCTTAACTGGCTTAGATAAGCTCTCGATTTCGGCCTTCGCAGACAGTTGAGCGACAAAATAAACATCTCCATCGTGAAAGTAGGTCTTATTCCAAACACTTTGCCGATTAGAAAAGTTAGTAAGAACGATTAAACAAAATAGGAAGCAAACACTTGAAGAGAAAAAATTAAAGCGTCCGGCCGCCATGACACTTTATTATGAATTTTTCATAATAAACTGTCATGGCGGCCGGACGGCAAAAGCAGTGTTATTTGACCATGCATAACGTAAAAGTGAACCAAAATCTTTACAACTTGCGATATAGGCCCGTTTTCAATAGACGTCGAACTTTTCATGTGCCGAATCGAATGCAAGTGAACTTAAAGAAAGACTTTATCCCATTAACATTAGGTTCGACACATGAAAATTGAAACGTTCGACGTCTACTATTGTACAGTTCCAAATTAATAGCCTGTTTTTATATGTTCCGTTTTGCCAAAAAATTACATAGGATTTATATACCTGCAGTGGACGTTTACGCTTTGCCCATGGTGTGCAGCAGTATCATCGTCTTTCTTATCTCGTGAACTCGTATCCGAAACCGTTTGGATACTCTGAGCCTCATCATCTGAATCGCTATAGTTCGGAAACGATAAAGAGAAGTATTAACGAGGGGGTCTCCCACAGGTGTAAAATTCGCAGTGGAGTAAAAGCACAGGAGTAAAATTAAAATCCACTACAAAGTTAAGACCTACAACTTTACCGATAAAATATTTAACCTAGCCCACGTGAATAGTCTGTTTGGTATATATTTTCTTTTTGCCGAAAAACATTTGCGTCGGTGACACAGGCTACATGCAGTTAATTTTGACATAGACTAACGAAGATTGGTGTTGCATATAAATTCAGTTATAGCCAAAAACGAAATTTTAAAATAACGGAATTAAAAACGGAATTTTAAAATTTAATAATAAGCCATGACTTATACAGTACCTGTAGATGTTTACGCTTTGGTGTGCAGTTGTGGCTTCATCATTCTCATCACTTGAACTATCCGATCTTTGGACATTCTGCGACCACTGAAATTAGTAATTATTTCAACGTTAATAATTTCAGAAAATATACCACCAGGATTAATATATATCCTGATCTTTTTACCTTCAAACTACATTGAATAACTTCAATAAGTTCCAAGTCATCTTGCTCCATCTCCACTTCATCTTCCTCGCTTCTACTTGCTTTTCTCGTCAGTTCATAAGCCGGCAACATAACCAAAAACAGTACAAATGATTAACATCGACTATACAATTAGCCATACTGAGATAAACGATCAAGCTTGGACTGCAGTAAAATATTTTTGCTTACCTTCGGTTATGCATTCTGTCAACCAAGAAACGCTCTGTGTTGTTTTGGCCCTGATCCCACTCACAATAAGTCGCTTTAGGATCCATTGAACGAACACCTTGCAGGAAAGAATATTTCTATCTCTTGTATACACAAGAATTCCGTTTCCATTTCCACCAATAGTCTCACTGACAGGATGAGTGTCAATCAGGAAGAATGAGTCACGGATAACTCCAATGAGGAATGAGTAAGGGCTACATGTGTATAAGCCAACACAGCAATTCAGGTCAGCTAACTTCTTGTGTTTGTCAGTGCATTTAATAATTCTTCCCTTCCCAATTCTGAAAAAACGCCGTGGTTTGAAATGCATTCCTCTGACAACTCGTACGTTGCCCCAAGCAAATTGTTGGAAGATAGAATAGTTTTGACACTAGCTGGGTCGTATTGTTCTGAGCAATCTCTAAGGCTGTTAATTTCTGACGGGAAAGTCTTTATTATACTTTCAGTAATGTCCACTATCTCTTCCCATGAACACAAATTACCTTTCTTCACAAGCTGTAAAAGTTGGTCACAGATTTTGAAAGCTAAAAACACACACGCGTTTGTTCCGTCGTTGGCTGGAAATCCTTCATTCATTGCACCAATCGCTCCACTGCTTTGTATTCTTTTGGCCACTTCAGAATCGGCTATATCAAGAGCAGTGTTCTGACTCGCTGTGAGGCCTTTAATGATCAACGAAGCTTCTGGATTATCAAGATTTAAAATTTGGGAGATGTCTGATGCTGTTGGTCTTTCATCTGGGTCGAACTTTGAACAAATTTTGAATATTTCGTCGATCTGCCACCACTCGGTAATTCGTTGTGACTCATACTTTTCGCTATGCGTGGGAAGTTGTCGGCTTTGCATAAAAGAATTTAACGTCTCCTCGGTAAGTGACTCGCGTTCTCTCTCAGATATATTACAGTAAGGGTGAAGTAGGTTGGGGTTGATTAGTGCGTGAGCCAGCATACCCAGGGACCAAATATCTGTTCTCTTCAAATCAGTTTGACTGGCGTTTTTAAGAACACCTAGGTGAATTTCGGGAGCCATATACACTGGTGTTCCTCGAATTATTTCATCAGTCTTGGACTGAATAATAGACCTCGTCTGCGCATCTAACGAACGACTTAGTCCAAAATCAGTCAATTTACAGACGATTGGCTTTTCGGCATAAATGCGCGAAATGGATTCTTGGTCGTTATCTTTAGCGTAGTGTGAATTGCTGACCAAAACATTAGACGGCTTCAAGTCTCTATGTGCAATGTCATGACTATGCAAGTATTCAAGCGCACTTACAACATCTCTTGCACATACTACCAAAATATCCCCAAACGATGAAAAGTTACATTCATCATCAATGAAATGACAGAAGTCACCGAGATTGCTGACACTTTTCATCAGGCCAAATGGACGAAAGTCGAAGATTAGTAATTCGGTCATGAACGAATAAGGCGTGTCACTAAATCCCAGAAAACTCGGGATGTTTTCGTGCTTCATTCCGCATAACAGCTTTGCTTCTTTGGTGAAACGGTCTTTGGCGATTGACGATTCGCTTTTCAACTTTTTCACAACGACTGTATTCCCTCTCCGTTCGTACGTCGCACTGTAAATTGACCCAAAAGCACCGCTGCCAATTTCTTTTATATCTTTCAGTAATTCCCATTTAAATGTGGGCAAGCCATGATCAATTTTTCGCTTTTTTATCAACGAAGGCAATTTAAATCTAACCTGTGATGCAGACATCGTGAATGCTAACAAGCGTGGAAAATTACACCTCGTGTGGACAGGGCATTATACGTCGAAATCTGATATGCTTACACCTGCTTCGGAAAGGCAGGTCGGAAGCGCAAGGCACCAAATGTTTGGCTAAAACAGCTTGCCTGCTAAAACGTGTCATCTATGACTATGATCAAATGACACAAAGTCGAATACCTACATCATGCTTCATGTTTCATTCGATTTTTTTTTCATTTCCCGGGTAATTATAGCGCAGTATTAGTCTTGTTTTCATCGTGGTGATAAATTATAAAGATAAAGTATTGATTTTGGAACGTCTAATAAGTGCCAAAGTTTTAATTCCTCATTTATTAGCTATATGTGTCAACCCCCCCCGACCATTCCCCGGTCATTCCCCGACCATTCCCCGGTCATTCCCCGGTCATTCCCCGACCATTCCCCGACCATTCCCTTCCCCCGGTCATCGGTCATTCCCCGGTCATTCCCCGGTCATTCCCCGGTTATTCCCCGACCGTTCCCTTCCCCGTTCCCTTCCTCTATTATGAGGGATTTTGCGTGTTACATATTATCGCACTTGTAAACCATGTGTATAGCAAATTTATTTACATCTGACTGATAATCTGATAGCAAGGCCTCCGTCCGAAGCAGCTACTGATTAAAATGTATTCAAAATAAAGGACCGCATCCTAGGACGAGAATGCGGTTCAGCATTTCGGCTCGTTGTCTTTATTGCAGTCTGACATGCAAATCATATACAACAATTGAAATACCCTAGCTAATATTTGAAGACATAAATACAGTGACCTAACGCGCGTTCGGTAGGGTTAGGACGAGAACTAAAATAAGGTTCCCCAGTTATTGGGGGCCAGAATAGATAACGAAACATCATAGTATGAGCAAAACGTGATCAATGACAAACAGCGAATTAAGGGACCCGGCAGTACCAAGTATACCTCAAGACCCCATCGTTACGCCACTGAATAAATATCATAGCAATTTAAATATGTTCGCGTGCATCTAGTCTAAAACTGGAGCCGGAGCAACAAGATCTTCAGTGCCCCACTTACAAAATTGTCTTATTTCCTCGATCGTTGCTGGCATGTTGAAAGGTATCAATTGGCATAAATATAACTTATGGCATAAATATAACTCATGCATTGTAAATATTTATTTAGACTCTTGATTCACAAAAAAATTATATATATATGTATATATATATATATATATATATATATATATATTATATTATTATATATATATATATATATGTGTAAGGTGTATTTGTTTTTCTACACAAGTATGACCAACCGGGCAAGCAGAAAATTCTACTTGACCGCGGTGGGAATCGAACCCGCGACCTTCGCATTTCTAGAACGATGCTCTACCGTCTGAGCTACAAGGCCAAGTTGGGAACGACTTTGATTTTACTTAAGATGTTATTGACAATCAATCTTAAGTAAAATCAAAGTCGTTCCCAACTTGGCCTTGTAGCTCAGACGGTAGAGCATCGTTCTAGAAATGCGAAGGTCGCGGGTTCGATTCCCACCGCGGTCAAGTAGAATTTTCTGCTTGCCCGGTTGGTCATACTTGTGTAGAAAAACAAATACACCTTACACATATATATCCACAAGTGACACATGGCTCAATTAAGAGCAAAAGTACAATATATATATATATATATATATATAATATATATATATATATATATATTATATATAAAATTTATATATATATATATATATATATATATATATATATATATATTACAATACAATTGAAGATAAAAAAGTCATGATCATGAATTGTAAATATTTATTTAGACTCTTGATTCACAAAAAAATTACTTCATATATATATATATATATATTAATATATATATATATATATATATATATATATATTACAATACAATTGAAGATAAAAAAGTTAAAAACCGTTCGCTCGGTTACTCGAGTTTCACGCTTTTATATATATATATGCACATTTCAGCACAATTCACTCCCCATGTAGCTATATTTTGGTTGTGATTTGATTTCTCTCGACTAGCTCCTCGAATCGGAAACGTGGAACGCTGAAAAGGCTCAAATCGTACAAATGATAGAGACTGTATGAAAGTAATGAATCTATATCAATGATGTTCATTGTGTGACATTGTTTATTACAATAAAAAAACAAGAGTGTCGCACAATGAACATCATAATATTGCTCAGGGAAATTTAGCCTATAGGCTTTGATAATGCACAAAAAATCATCTGGTCAACATAATTAGAGCTGTGGCCCGTGTGAAAAATATAACAAACCAGAAATTATGATCTATATTATACCATTTAAGTTTTGTTGATATTAAACTAGCATAAACCATCAAAGACGCCGTCTACAAATTCCGTGTTTTGTGAGATTGAGTTTAGCGCTATGTTTTAACCAAGTGCGTGCAGCCTTGCGCACAACTGGCCCAAGCCCAAGGGCAAGTTGCCAAGCTAACGTGTACAAACATTTAAGTTTGACCTTTCGGATATTTCGCTTATATATATATTTTTCGCTATACTTCATCAGAAAACGAACATTAGAATTTATCTTGCTTGGACAACATATCAGCTGCTTGGGCATCAGGAAAATATTCACTAATTTTGATTTGGGCTCCTTTATTAGGAAATTACATTCCGGATATTAAATTGCAATTATGCATGGTCATTGCACCTTGAAGCCTGCCAGCTAGAGCGGCAAAATGAACAAATTTGAAATGGCGCCTATCAACTGTTTATGCGTATATGAGCGCGCGGGTAAAGATCTTTACCAGTAATTTCGCGAAGACTAAACCAAATATTTGCTGGATATTAACATCTATGGGAAGTCAAGGCGTTTTACCCCTGCATATAAAGGTATGGTATGAGACTATACGAAACATTAGCTATTAATATAAGTCATGACTGGGCATACTTTATTAGGCGCGCTTGCAATTATTTCCCTCCCAGCATTGAAATCAGGCTTATCGATGAAATCATCAACAGAATTCGTATTACGGTTGGCTCGATTTAAAGTTTTTTTTCCTTGAGTGTGTTTGCTGGCTAAACTGTAGCTCTCTATTGATCCATGCATATATCGAAATATGACACGCATTCGAAGTAAGATTTCATATAGATGATCATGCAATTGTATATAACAAGACGTTCTCAATTGCATTTTATGTATATATGCTAACGCTAGTAAAATGGAGTCGGATATAAATGCGTACTGCAATATAATCCTTTAGATTACTTGCCATGGCCGGTGGAATCGAGTTGGGCCACGATCATCCATTCATTCCGAATAAACATGACATGAAAGGTTGCCAGACCTTCAAAATGGCTTGGCTGAGGTTAGAGTAGTTGTTAGCTTGGTGGTTTCAATTTAATAGGATGCATTTACTC
Source organism: Dendronephthya gigantea (assembly GCF_004324835.1). NCBI lineage: Eukaryota > Metazoa > Cnidaria > Anthozoa > Malacalcyonacea > Nephtheidae > Dendronephthya > Dendronephthya gigantea. Next base: position 134,411 of record NW_021163125.1, read on the forward strand.
CCATTGAAACAACAATTGTTTCAAACTTTTCTGACATTTTCAAAAAATATGTGGGTAGATGCTACCTTGAAATATATATAATTATATGATATAAAAAGATTTCGCAAAATGGATTGATGCTTTCATGCATGTCTTAATCATCTGTCTGGGGAAATCTTGATTAGTTGATTTTACTGTAAGCAGGAGGCACAAATTGTGTCACAAGTAGATGTCTCCAAGATGTTGAGGATCGGCGTTTCTTAAAATGGTGAGTATAAACTCCCCTGTGCATGCATTTGGCATTGTCGTTTCTATATGGGCGGCAGCATTGCTATAAGCTTTGCAGAAAAAAATTATTTGCACTCTTTGTGATTTAAAAACCGGTTTCTATATGGGCCGTCTGCTATTGCTATATGCTTTAGTAAAATATGTGCACTTTTTCTGCTGCCGGGGTTGAGTATTAAGTTGCTTTGCAGGGCGGATTTTCGGACCTTTGGATTGCGGATTGCCGCGGTCGTTTGAAATGAAATTTCGAAAATTATCCTTAATCTAGGCGTTCTATTTCTTTAGGTCACTGTTGTTAGGCTCATGCAGGTAGCTTATAGGTATTTTTACACAGTTAACTATGTAGATGGTCGAATATATGGGGGGAAATAAAATATTTCCTGATGAATATAGTGACAGCGATATACTGGTTCATAAGTCATAACACATGCATATGTGACCGTATGGTCACAAAATATATTACTTATATGAAAAAACATGGCGGCAGAAATAGCGACATTGCAGCTTTAACTTTGCGAAGAAAATATGGCGATGGTGCATGCAGTCGATAAAATAGATTATTATCAAATTTTAAAATATTCTGAAGGTATAATGATGCCCTTAGTTGCTACTGATAGTACTGTGTATAGGTGACATTCCGCGACAAGCTTGACCGCAGCTAGAGGCTATTGCTGTACCGAACATATTGTGTGCACTAGGGAAATATCCAAGCTTATATTTTAGATATTTTAGTACCGCGCAATGCATTGCTGAAATTGAAATCGGTGAATTTTCACGTGTATAAATGGTGTGGGTATAATGCAAAATGCAAATGCAAATGTGTATATATATATATATATATATATATATATATATATATATATATATATATATATATATATTATTATTGTGGATCTAGGAAAGGTTGTCCGAAAATATATACATATATACAAATTGTTGTGACATGTGACCACATATTTCCATCACGTGTCATATCTAATTACGCATGCAAACGCTGCAAAATTGCTTCAAGGCTATTGTTTAGTTGGGATATTTTTTTTGTAAAATGCCTAAGCCGTATTCAGACGATATAAGATGGAGGATTGTGTGGCAGAAATTATTTTATAACAGGTCTTCAACCAGAGTTGCTGTCGATCGCCAAAGGACAGTAGATCGCGTTTTCAACCTGTTGATTAATACTGGTAACGTTACGTCGCCTCATAAGTTTGGCAGACCTCTTTGTAGCACAACACTTTACCAGCATGAGAAACTGGCAATATGTGAAATAATTCTCAGACATCCAGAGCTATACCTTAGGGAAATCGCCGATCAATTAGAAAACGCTGACATTCGGTGACAAACGGGCTCAGAGATAAAATAAATGAAGGTATATTTTACTAATAGCCTGTTTCACATTGTGTACGCTTTGCCATCCATGGATTTAACGAAGCGTTCGGAGCGTTTGCATGCGTAATTAGGTGCGACACGTGATGGAAATATGTGGTCACATGTCACAACTATTTGTATATATGTATATATTTTCGGACAACCTTTCCTAGATCCACAATATATATATATATATATATATATATATATATATATATATATATATATATATATATATATATATGTATACATATATATATATATGTATATATATGTAGTAGGCTATTTATACCAAATACGTTTTGACAGCATGCAAGCACATGCACGTTACTACGCTGGTTCGCATTACAAACGAACTTTGCGTATGCGATATTCTGTATTAATGTCTGGTTATCATCTGTAAACAACTTGATCTTTGCGCTAATTAATTTGACATAACGATGATAATTTGTACTAATCACTGAAGACTTTCGTTCTAACGATTAACCCGAATTTTGATGCAAAATGCAAATGTATATATATATATATATATGTATATAAAGTATAAAATATTGTGATTTAGGTAGTATAGCTAATAATCTTAGTTAAACATTAAAATGAAGGTATAGCTATTTATGTACACGCATACTTGCGCCAACACATGTTAGGTGTTTGAAAATATTTCCTATTCTTTTAATTAGTCAAAAATATCTTGCGTCAATCATACGCGCAACAGGCGTTCAGACTAATTCGTTAAAACCGTTCATAAACATAAATCGTTCAAACGGCTTCAGATTGAACGTTTATTTATCCGTTCGTATTCTCGACTTTAAACGTTCACATTTTTAGCTGAATTCGTCAAAACGTTTTTTGGGTTCGTTGAAACGTTATTACAGATCGTTCACTACCCGTTCGTTATCCGTTCGTTTTGCCGTTTCAACGAAATATCGTTAACGTACGTTTTCCCGTGGAAGGTCAGAAATAATAAATATCCCGTGGGAACCATTCAGCCTATTCAATAATTTAACTTTCTACCCTATAACCTGTTAACACATTTTTAACCTTCTTATCACCTGTACAATGTAGCTCGTGCTCAAGGAAAAACTATATAATTATAAGGCACATTTCGCCAAAGTCCCCTATGCATGTGTTAAAATATGTATTTATCCTGCACTTTTAAAATTTAAGACTCTTGGAGGTGCATGACTCCCCGAAATAAATCCCTGACGTGAGCGGATTTTAGGCCTTGTTCGGGAGACAAAGTTATAGATATTACAGTTTTCAGCCGTTTTCTCCCTAAACGGCCTTTATTGTTGTTAAAGGCCTTTATTGTTGAAATTTAAATGCAATCTAAAAGTTATGCGCGCGTGTTTTGACCACAGAAACTAGGGGCCGGAATGTGAATAGATTGTTGCAGGGATCTCACCCGCAATGAAATTTCGTTCGGCAATGCCTGGTTTTTGTTTTTTTCCTCCTTCTTTTTCATGTAATGGTTCATCTTAATGTTAAATAATTATGTAGGTATTGAGAAGAAGAAAGAGGCAAGTGGAAGCACAAATGTCTGCGAAGAAGGAAAACAGAAATTTTGGGATGAAATAAAAAAGCAAGTTGAATGTGGTGAAAACAAAGAAGATCGTTGGAAGACGACGATTCTTTGTCGTGCTTTTCAGTTTTGTCCAGTAGATCCGAAAATTGTCAAGTATTTAGTTGAACATGGAGCAGACGTCTATTCCAACAACGAAGATGGTGAAACCGTTTTGTCGATAGCGACGAGAAATGGTTTATTTGATCTTGTTAAGTATTTTGTTCAATATGGCCCTGAACATAATTTTCAAAACGAATCCAAAGTTCTTCAGGATGCAATACAGTCTCGGTCATTAGAAATTGTGAAATATTTCGTTGAAGATTGTGGGGCTGATATACATTGTAAAGATGATTCGGGAAATACTGCCTTACATCATGCTGTTTATGTTGGTTGCACAGAAATTGTCAAGTACTTAGTTAAACAATGCGGTGCAGACATGAATGCTAGGAATCCAGACGGGGGGACAATGCTACAACTTGCTGTTACAGAAGGTACGCTAGAATTGGTGAAATATCTTGTTGAACAGGGCGCTGATGTAAATGGCCAGGGTACTGACGGGTGGACAGTGCTGCACGCTGCTGTTACAAAATCTACTCCAGAAGTTGTAAAATATCTTGTTGAAAATGGCGCTGTTGTAAACGGCAAGGATACTACAGACGGCTGGACAGTATTGCACTATGCTGTTTCCTATAGTTCATTAGATATGATGAAACATCTTGTTGAACTGTGGGCAGATGTAAATGGCAAAAAGACCGATGGGTGGACAGTGCTGCATGATGCTGTTTCTAAAGGTACGCTAGAAAAGGTAAAATATCTTGTTCAAATGGGCGCTAATGTAAATAGTAAGCGCAATGGCGGGTGGACGGTGCTTTACGATGCTATTTCTAAAGGTACGCTAGAAGTTGTAAAATATCTAGTAGAAATGGGCGCTGATGTGAATGCCAAGGATGCCACTTACGATTGGACAATGCTTCACTCTGCTGTTACTGAAGGTACGCCAGCAATGGTAAAATATCTTCTTGAAATGGGCGCTAATGTAAATAGCGAGGATAGTAAGGGATGGACGGTGCTGCGCCATGCGATTTTCAAAGGCACACTAGAAATAATAGAATGTCTTGTTGAACATGGTGCTAATGTTAATGACAGAACTGAAATGCAATCAGTTCTGCACTGTGCACTGTGTGTTACTCAAGATACTTTAGAAATAGTAAACTGCCCTGCTGAGAAGGGCGCTGATGTCAATTGTAAGAAGACTACCGGGGAAACAGTGTTGCACTCTGCTTTTTCTAAAGGCAGGACAGATATAGTAAAATATCTTGTTCAGAAGGGCGCTGATGTAAATGTCAAGAATACTTACGGGAAGACAGTGCTGCACTCTGCTGTTACTGAAGGTAACTTAGAAATGGTGAAATATCTTTTGGCAAATGGGGCTGATGTAAATGTCAAGAATACTCACGGAAGGACAGTGTTGCACAGTGTTGTTGTAAAAGGTTTGTTAGAAATGGTAGAATATCTTGTGGAGAATGGCGCTGATGTAAATAGCAAGAATATCCACGGGAAGACAGTCCTGCACTCTGCAGTTTCTACAGGTACTTTAGAAATGGTGAAATATCTTGTGGGAAATGGCGCTGATGTAAATGGAAAAAAGAATAACGGATGGACAGTGTTGCACAGAGCTGTTGTAAAAGGTTCGCTAGAGATTGTGAAATATCTTGTGGAAAATGGCGCTGATGTAAATGGAACAAATGCTGACGGGTGGAGAGTTTTGCATTGTGCTATTGCAGTTGGTAAATTAGACATTGTTCAATGTCTCGTTGACCAGGGTGCTGATGTAAATAGCATCAATACTAACGGAGAGACAATGCTGCACAGTGCTGTAATAAGAGGTAAGCTTGAAATAGCTTACTTTTTCGTTGAGAAGGGCGCTGACGTAAATGCCCAGAGAAATGACGGGAAGACAGTCCTGCACTCGGCTGTTGCTGAAGGTACTTTAGAAATGGTAAAATATCTTGTCGAAAATAGCGCTGATGTAAATGGAACAGATCCTGACGGGTGGACAGTTTTGTTTTGCGCTATTGCAGTTGGTGAATTAGACATTGTTGAATATCTCGTTGACCAAGGTGCTGATGTAAATAGCATCAAAACTAACGGAGAGACAATGCTACACAGTGCTGTAATGGTAGATGAGCTTGAAATAGCTTACTTTCTCGTTGAGAAGGGCGCTGACGTAAATGCCCAGAGAAATGACGGGAAGACAGTCCTGCACTCGGCTGTTACTAAAGGTACTTCAGAAATGGTAAAATATCTTGTCGAAAATGGCGCTGATGTAAATGGAACAGATGCTGACGGGTGGAGAGTTTTGCTTTGCGCTATTGCATTTGGTAAATTAGACATTGTTCAATATCTCGTTGACCAAGGTGCTGATGTAAATAGCATCAATACTAACGGAGAGACAATGCTGCACAGTGCTGTAATAAGAGGTAAGCTTGAAATAGCTAACTCTCTCGTTGAGAAGGGCGCTGACGTAAATGCCCAGAATAACGACGGGAAGACAGTGCTGCACTCGGCTGTTACTGAAGGTACCTTAGAAATAGTAAAATATCTTGTTCAGAAGGGCGCTGATGTAAATGCAAAGAATACTCACGGGGAGACAGTACTGCACTCTGGTATTTCTGACGGTACTCTAGAAATGGTGAAATATCTTGTGGGACATGGCGCTGATGTAAACGTAAAAAGGAATAGCGGATGGACAGTCCTGCACAGTGCTGTTGGAAAAGGTTCGCTAAAAATGGTAGAATATCTTGTCGAGAAGGGGGCTGATGTAAATGCCAAGAATACTCACGGGGGGACAGCGCTGCACTCTGCTGTTTCTGAGGGTACGCTAGATATGGTAAAATATCTTGTGGGAAATGGCGCTGATGTAAATGGAAAAAAGAATAGCGGATGGACAGTCCTGCACAGTGCTGTTGTGAAAGGTTCGCTAAAAATTGTAGAGTATCTTGTTGAGAAGGGCGCTGATGTAAATTGTAAGGAGACTAACGGGAAAACATTGAAAACAGTGCTGCACCTTGCTGTTATTCTAGGTAGGCTAGAAATAGTAGAATATCTTTTTGAAATGCGGGCTGATGTAAATGGCAAAGATAATGACGGGGGGACAGTGCTGCACTCTGCTGTTACCGAAGGTACCTTAGAAATGGTAAAATATCTTGTTCAGAAGGGGGCTGATGTAAATGCCAAGAATACTCACGGGGAGACAGTACTGCACTCTGCTATTTCTGAAGGTACTCTAGAAATGGTGAAATATCTTGTTGAACAAGGCGCTGATGTAAATGGCCAGCGTTCTGACGGGTGGACAGTGCTGCAGGCTGCTGTTGCAAAATCTACTCCAGAAGTTGTAAAATATCTTGTTGAAAATGGCGCTGTTGTAAACAGCAAGGATACTACGGACGGCTGGACAGCACTGCACTGTGCTGTTTCCTATAGTTCATTACAGACGATGAAACATCTTGTTGATCTGGGGGCAGATGTAAATGGCAAAAAGACCGATGGGTGGACAGTGCTGCACTCTGCTATTTTTGAAGGTACGCTAGCAATGGTGAAATATCTTGTGGAAAATGGCGCTGATGTAAATGGAAAAACGAATAGCGGATGGACAGTCATGCACAGTGCTGTTGTGAAAGGTTCGCTAGAAATGGTAGAGTATCTTGTTGAAGAGGGCGCTGAGGTAAATTGTAAGGAGAGTAACGGGAAAACAGTGCAAACAGTGCTGCACCTTGCTGTTAATCGAGGTAGGCTAGAAATGGTAGAATACCTTTTTGACGGGGAGACAGTGCTGCACACTGCTGTTACTGAAGGTAACTTAGAAATGGTAAAATATCTTGTCGAGAACGGCGCTGATGTAAATGCCAAGGATAATGACGGGGAGACAGTGTTGCACTCTGCTGTTTTTGAAGGTACGCTAGACATGGTAAAATATCTTGTGGGAAATGGCGCTGATGTAAATGGAAAAAAAAATAGCGGATGGACAGTGTTGCACAGAGCTGTTGTAAAAGGTTCGCTAGAAATGGTAGAATATCTTGTCGAGAACGGTGCTGATGTAAATGCCAATGATACTAACGGAGGGACAGTCGTGCACCATGCTCTTCGTGTTGGTGATTTAGTAACCGTCAAGTATTTAGTTGAACAGGGTGCTGATGTTGGCCCCGCTGCCTTTGCACTCCTCCAAATAGCTGTTGAAAATAATTTCGTCGCCTTGGTCAATCTTCTCTATGAGAAAGACATCGCGATGTGGAGAGACCAAACGATCATTGTTAAAGGGCGAGAAATGAATCTTCTTGAATGGAGCATTCACCTTGGGCATGATGAAATTACAACTATCCTTAACAGGTCCGTAAAACATCTTGAGAAAATTAAGAAGTTGAAAACTACGAACTGTAACCAGTTAGAAGAGGTAATATTTAACAATATTATAAGAGATAATATAACCTAAGGCTATGGGGATGTTTAGAAACAAAGGACATCGCAGCTCGATGACGCGCATTTTGCAGCAAATCGGTGACATAATCAACTCCGTACCAAACCGCGACTACGGAACTCGCGCGATATACAAAACAAAGATTAACCATTCAGATGCGCACCAAACCATACCTATAAATATATATATATATATATATATATAATATATATAATATATATTATATATATATATATATATATATACACCCGTTTGCAAAAACGTTGGCCGCAGATAGATATATAGATAGATACCCGAAATCTAATTAGAATTGCTTATGTTGTGTAATATGATTGAAATCCCATGCAAATGTATTCATATGCAATTCTAATTAGACTTCGAGTATCTATCTATCTATCTATCTGCGGCCAACGTTTTTGCAAATGGGTGTATATATATATATATATATATTTATATATATATATATATATATATATATATATATATATATATATATATATATATATATATAGATGAGTATAAAGATGTTAGATTGGGTAGGTTACACAACTAATGGCGTGATGGGCCCCTTTCAATTGGTGGGAGGGGAGCTGAGGCAAAGTTTGCGCAAAAAAATTTTGTCTTCCGAATTTTCCAATCAATTTTTTCTACACCAGCTGGTGTAGCGTTTTACCACCATACTACCAGGGGCCAGTTGTATAAAAGACTAGTTAACTTCTAACTGTAGTTAAGGGCAGAAGTCAGAGTCGTGTATTTCTGAGTTAACTAGGATTTAACTATGCAAAATGTAGTTAATTAGTTTTACACAACTGGCCCACTTGTTTTGTTTTTCTTTTCCTGGAGGAAACCTTTTTAGTGCAAAATTTCTTTGCAGTATTGTGCAGATTGATGAAAATTTGAGTGAGTCAGTCATAGAGTAAACTTTCCGGGAGGTAGTCGTGGTTCATGTTTATGGTCATTTTTTAGTTGGGTCATCAGTTTAACTTATTTTATTTATTAATTCTCTATCCATTTTGCAAAGTTCACAAAAATATTGAGGAATCTTACCGTTGCTGTAAATTAAACTATTGCTTTTCCGTGGTGTGGGTTTTGTTTTAAAGGAATTTAGCCCCCTAAAGATGGCGCATGTGCCGTCGCACATGAATTCGCAGAGTTTGGTACGGTGGTGAACTATAATGGGGATGGATGCGACATTGCATGCGATGTATTTAGTCAGTGTTTATTGATACAAGAAATATTTTAAAGATTGTGTGTTAAGCATAATGCTTTGCGTGCTCAAATTAAATTACATTCACAATGTAAAGAAACGAGGACTAAGCGTTGCTTAAAACATTTCGGACGCAAAAATCGAATGAATCTTCAAAATATAATTCAAGACGCCTGTTCTGGCGTATTAAACTCCGGCGTGCCGCGCACGTACCAGTCTTCAATATAAAGCTTCTGGACATAAACAATACAGTTCATACTCATTTAGATGCCTTGCGAACCTAAATGTTGTTCGATCTAGTCATTCAGAAGCACATCGTACTTTAAAAAGTATAGAAGTTCAATTGTTTAAAAATGTAAATAAACGCATCATACGTTCACTTTGTCTTACACGGTGGAATTTGCCCCGACGTGTCAACGCGCCCATACACGACCACATCTTGTTAAACGGCGAAATAGCAGCGATATTAGTAAAATAGGACCAGAATCCACATGTGTTAAATATATTCCTACCCCAATTAAATCTAAACTCAATCGAAAAGCATCAAAAGAACGGTTTATTTGTTCCTCTTGGAGGAATTGCCGTATCATGCGAGCGAAATCAAATCGCGCATCGGTATTCAGAGATTTGAGTTGTGCACCACAACTTTTGGGAGACAAAACTGTGACGTAGTAAATACGGTCACGTACACTTTTCAAGTACTAAGACAAAAAACAAACAAAAACAAAACAAAACTTAGGTGAATTTTCAACTCCGTCCCTCATGCCGGAGTAGTAATGAAAATTATTATCGTGGCTAACGTAATTTGAGTACTTTTGAGTATAATTTTTTCATTCTAACGCTTTTCTACATTGGTGTATCTCTGAAAAGAATATTGTGATGTTGCTACTCTAAGTCACCAACAGGGTAAGCTGAAAAAATAGCTTGACCACGGTAGCGTGAAATTTTTGCCATATTTGCGTATCCTGTAATATTGAGCAACAAAATATTAGCAATAAATTTCCCGTTTTATTAAGGCTAACATTTAACCTGTTCTTTATACGTTAAGTTGCATTTTTAATTACTATGTTTACCTGACCCATTTATGTGGGACAAAAGTCTGGTTGCTTAGGTATTAGAGAGAACTTTGCACTAACCTCGGATTCCTAGGTTTAATTTTTCAAATTAGGCGTCTCGCTTTCAATTTCACGCATGCTTAGGTTTAGCAAAATAATAGTAATACGTAAAAAAAAAATTTCAATAGGGGTTATGTTTTTTATACAACCTGTAGAATATATATCACTTATTACCCAATTTAAGGTCCGTACTAGAAAAATATCAGACCGAGGTCTTGACAGTACGGACCGAGCGATAGCAAGGTCTGTACATAAAAGACCGAGGTCTGATATTTTTCCAATAGCTACGGACCGAGCGTATTCGGTTAATAAGGAATTTATTATATGGCATACAGTATTTAGTTTATCCCCGAGCCGGTGCGAAGCACCGGGCGAGGGTACTAATTCCGCCCGGAGATTTTAATTACGCCCGGGAATGCAAATGCGAAATGAAAGTTGTCCGCCATTATGCCATGGACGTTGGGCGTTTTTGTAAGTTATGCGCATGCGTGGTTTAAAAAGAGTTAAAACTGGTAACCAGCAAACGTTTGCGAGCGTGCGATTGGCTAAATTAAAATTTTGGTTCGCGTCAGCATAACTGATATTTTGAATTATAAAACTTTTTTAAAAATATTTTTCATTTGGATGGTTTTGAAAATATACGGAAAAATTCATTCGGAAAATTGATTAAAATGTAAAGTAAATGATGCTTTCGGATAGAAAAACTTTGATTCAAATACATGGTGAAAAATCTACGAGTGTTTTTGAACAGGTAAATAGGTAGATTTTGTATTTTAAAGCATGCAAGTATTTCGTAAGTTTAACTTGTAGAGTTATCAACAAACGTTGTAGTATTTAAAACTATTCGTAGCACAATTAATGAATTACGATTATAGTTGAATGTGATAGCTCGAGAGTCGACTAATTGTACTTGATATAGGATTTTACTTATACGACTTCGATCATTCAGCGAAAACGAGTATTATAGAATTTCACTAATGGAAATATAGGTTGGTTACTTCAGGCGAGGCGATTTTGCATGCATGTATTTCTAGTTTATTTAAATACAATGCGCTGCAGCATTATTGCTGGCTCTTTCGCCAGCCAGTCGCCAAGCAAGGACTGAAGCGGCTTCGAAAACTTTGTTTTTTACACGTTAAATAAGAATGATACAGTAATATAGATAAAAATCAAAGATGAATAAATATAATATTCACATGTACCAAATAATGCCCTTCTTCGTCCATTCTCCGTCAATATTTTTCGTGTCAAAAATGAAAGTGCAAGCTTGTTTTAGTTCAAAAATATGAGAGTTGCACGGTTACTACGGCAACGGTATAATAATGGGGATTCCAGACCGGCAAAGAACCAATTAGCGCACGCCATTTTAGTCACGAGACCGCGTGCAATATAATAAAGACTATTATTATATTCCGGAATATTTTCCTGAAAGAATGAACGAAAACACCCCGGGGGGGAAGGGCTCAAGCAGCAGCTTCCACCGCCCCGGCTCGTATAAGCCTATTGTGTACAACGTATACAAGATTTGCATTCGAATTATGTCTTTCTGTTAAAATCAGTTGCAAATATAGTATTGATTTGAGGTTTCGATATTTAGAAGTTGAGAATATACTTTTTAAACTGTGAATGTGTTCTTGCTTTTTTTTTCTCACTGTGAAATATTTATATCTTTTTTTCAAAGATTGGCATTCCGATGCAGGCTTTTGTCGCCGACAAGCAATTCAGAATTGGCGATGGCGGATATTCAAGTGTCTATGTTGGTCTCATGAAAGATGGGACTGAAGTTGCTGTTAAGAAAATGACGGTACAAAAGTCTGATAAAATAGCTGAAAACGAAAGGGAAATTATGTATCTTATTAAAACAAGCGACTCACCATTTATAGTGAGTTATCGACATTTTCACCGTGACGATACCTTCATATATCTTATTCTTGATCTTTGCGAAGAAACCTTGAGGGAACTTGTTCGTGCATCCAGTATTGAACATCTACAAGAGCGTGGTCCAAGAATGATTAAGGAAATTCTATCAGGACTTGAATTTCTTCATGGTAAAGGTATATTGCACAGAGATCTAAAACCATCAAACGTCCTGGCTGGTATCGAGGGTCGCATGAAACTGGCAGATTTTGGATTAAGCCGCGTGCTAAAAGACGATGAAACTACAGTTGAAACAGACGCTAAAGGCACTCACGGATGGATGCCAACAGAAGTAATTGAAGCAATAGACAAAGAAGAAAAGGTCATTTCAAAAAAAATCGATGTCCAGGTAGCGGGTATGATTGCTTTTTTCATTTTAACAAAAGGTGAACACCCTTTTGGATCCAAGTTAGATCAAACAAAAAATATTTTGAAAGGAAACTCTGTCCATCTGAAGAAACTTGGTGATCGTAAAGCTCGAAAGTTTGTGTCGTGGTTGATTCGTCACAAGATTGATAAGAGACCTTATGCTGAGGAAGCGCTGTGGGACTCTTTCATTAATAAAGATTGATACAGAACTATTTTACGGAGAGGAAAGCAATGTTATGAGAAATTCTCCCAATATTTTCACATTATGAACGACGAGTTCGTAAGGAAAAGAATTATCTGAATTTTACAACATGGTATTCCTTTGTTGTTGAACTGAGTAAATCAACATAATCATATTTATCATTGTATCCATTTTTTGTGCGCATGTGTGCTACATTTTAGCTCTACTCAGGAGAGGATCATCTAGTAATCTAGACAAACTTGTACAAAGAACAGTTAGTTAACCTGATAATCATTGTATAAATTATAAATGTTTGTGAACTGCACATCTCAATAAACGGACTATATAATTTTCGGCAATAGTTTGTGCAGTCGTAGTGTAATTTGGGCAATTTTTACCGCCCTAATCGGTTCCTAGCACATGCCTATATAGTCGGTTCATACTCGTGCCCTGGTCCTTCCGTATGCGGCGTGCGACCTATGAAGATGGCTGGGAGAGTGCAAAGGATGTATTTGTCGGTGTTTATTGATACAAGGAATATTTCAAGGATTGTGTGTCTACCGTCATGCTTTGCGTGGTCAAATCAAGGTCAAATTCCACGCATTAAAATCTAGATTTCTGTTTATAATCCATGCGAAATTTTAAACTTATTTGCTAATTTACCCTTCTAATGAAAATGCAAGACACTTAGTGGATCGCTTTCAAGGCAAGATGTTACCAATAATAATTGCAAAGGATGACGGTCGATTACTATTCTTCAATAATTCTTGTTCATTAACATCTCAAAACAATCATGTGTATGTTTTTTAACAAACTAGTAGCCCGTTTAGAGCGAGTATGTGAGTGAAACTTCTGGTAAACTTATTCCATTTGTATGTATAGCATAGTCTACAGATATACCTAATGATATACCTTCATAGTCTACTGCGTCCTTTGTAATGACACTTACTGCTTTTTATGACATTTTAATATTATAATCTCTATATAGATAATTAAAATTATGAACTATAACTAGTTTCTGATATTTAAAAGAGAATTTAAGGAAAACCAGCACCTTCAATCCTGACTTTACCCCCCCCCCCCCACACACACATTTTTTGGACCCCAAAATATTTGAAGTAAAAGTCAGCCTTTTAATTAGCGCTAAAGAGTTACTTACAGAAAATTGAAATTCTACCGAGAATTTTAATTAGGGCTTAGCCCCACTCTCTGACACGCTCCGCGGGCCCAGTTTATTTGTTCGCTTGCAACGCGAACAATTTTCGTCGGGAAAACTAAAAGTCCAAATACACGTAGCGCCGAGGCAATTTTTTTTCCGTAGACAGTCGGACACATCATTTTTTTTTAAATTGTATCCCATGATACCCGATGATTCCTGGGGCTTTAATCAAGCCACAGAATCATTTTGATTTGTATATAGTGTATTAATATATTTATTATATTTATTGTTATATTTGTATATAATGTAGTGCCAGTGTTCGTTTGGTGTTATCACAGTTATTAAATGCTATCACCCAGTGAGCACAACGACGTCGATTCAACGTTGAATCGACGTCACCCAGCGATGTCGAAACGACGTCGAAAAAGGTTCGAAAACGCAAATCGAATCGACGTCGATTATTCGACGTCGAAACGACGTCGGGTAATCGACGTCGAATCGACGTCTGCAATTTATGAAATTTCAACGTCGAAACGACATCGAAAATGATTTGAAAACGCAAATCGAATCGACGTTAGATTATTGCCTTAAAAACAACGTCCGTGCATAAGATTTTAGCTAGATTTTGAAATGCATATAAAAAACATACTTGCACTGACTCTATAGTTCAAACAAATTTTATTCAATTTACACCACCTTGCTTAAATCTACAATATACTTGATTTGAAATTAAGAAATCAGATTCGAAAAATTGTCTGGCATTCCTTCATCTCAGATTATGTTTTCTTAAAATCTCGCCTCAAATAGTGCGAGAAGCGTCTCTGAGTATTGTAAAATAAAAAGTAAGTTTTTGGACACTATAGACCACTATGGAATTGGATATTATGTTCAAGTATGTTATCTTTCCCTTCATTCTGAACAATCTTTTCATCATCATTATACACGCAGCAACAGGAGGGGCATTTACTTGTGATGACAATTTGCGACTTGCGATTTGCGACTTGCTTGGCCAACCTTAAAAGTTGAGATGATATTGTTTACTACATATGTGGTCCCTATGTGTGCGCTTACCCCATATATTTGTTATAGGTCTGTGCTAGGCCGTTCGCTAGTTATTTACTAAGCTTAAAGCTTAATGATGTAGCACGTCGACACTTCAGTTGAGAAAGGCAACGGCAAAGGGAGCAGCATAAAAAAGTTTATTCATCTAGCAAAGGGCTTATAATAGTACGCAATTTTCAAAAAATGAAAACAAATAGCTAAATCGAATCACGTTCAACACATAAAGAACACACGACTAACATACGGAACCATAAATTGGGTCTAAATCATCAAAACTAAGTAGCGGATTGAATTGGATTATAAATGCAATTAGTTCTGGCGTCAAATATGGCGATCTTACTGTATATACAAAGTCATATTAGAATGAATAACCCGCGATCACACAACGTTGAAACATAAATTAACAAAATCTAATGAGCAAGTATCGTTATTTGTTTAGCTGAACCATTTTTAAAAGAGAATCAAAGAGTTTGGGCAATGTTTTAAACGTTTAAATTTCAAAATATAATCACGATGTCACGATCGCGTATTCATATCTCGCGATTCATGGCCTTTGTCATGGCAATACACACTGTAAAACTGACTCTCACTAACCTTTACTGCTTTCTTGGATTTATGCGGAAGATATCCAACCATTAAACTGAGAAAATCCTGTGAAAATATCCCGAAATATACAGCTACAATGTTTCATATTCCGTTCGCGACAACATGTTTCAATTTTCAAATGGACGCGCTCAATTCGACCTTCCCGAAATGCACTGCGCGCAATCTACCAACGATGCATGACCGATGTTGCTCCGGGGAGGCCCGAGGTATTTAATAATAGTTTTAAATAGTCTGTTACATAGAAATTAACTTCTTAAAATCGCAACATTCGTCCTAACTATCTATCACGAATGATATTATTACCATTGCGATCTTTGCAAGCTGGTCCTGTAAAGTTTTTATATAACGTCGAAACAACGTTGAATAAACGTCGCGAAAACGACGTCGAGAATAGGTTGATATATCGACGCTTTAACGACCTGACAAAAACACATCATTACACTACATATATGATGTTCACAACACTTTCCCAATATTGTTGTGAATTCATATACAATTTAAATGCGGCAAACGCAGCAAACTCTAGTTTTACCTGACGTCGAAACAACGTTGAAACAACGTCAGTTTGCGACGTGGATATGACGTCGTGAAATCGACGTCGAAACGAAGTCGATATTGGGTTGATCGACGTCGCGACCAAAATTCAACCATAAATCAACGTCGAAACGACGTCGTGTGCTCACTGGGCATACGGTTACTTTAAAATGGAGGATCGCGTTCGAGGTGCCGTTTTGGAAGTCCAAACCAATTTTTGTGGTCCCAAAGACACCGAGGAAGTTTTAGCGCGAGTGCGAAGTGTCACGCCAATGGAACCGGAGCAATATAAAATAACGAGCGTGCAAGGATACCCCAACAAGTTTAAAGCAAATGTGAAGACCACGTTGCATTCAGAGAAGGATGTTGACATGTTTATCAAGAACTATGGATTCAAAAACAATGAAACGCTAAGAATAACAAAATCCAGAAAGGCATCCCAGCCAAGCAAACGCTTCAAGAACACAGACTGTCCATTCTCATTGGTGGTCCGTCTCGGCAAAGCAGACTGTGAGCATAACTCTGTGGTGGACATTGAATGGAATCACAACCACTCTGTTGATTCTTTACATTCACTAACATTCAAAGACATACCATGTGTTGTCAAGATAGACATCATCAACATGTTTACTAGTGGCTTATTACCTGATGATCAGCGCACAGAGAATTTCTGAGGCAACTGCGAAGTCAGTGCAAAGAGAACTTGAGTACCAGAGGAGGTTGTCAAACCGGTCTGAAGCACCACGACGAGATGATTTCAACCGAATTTACACTCAATATAAAGCAGAGCGCTTTGGGACAAATAGCATGTCCGATATGTTTTCTGCTCTGGAAGAACAGATTAGAGTTCTGAAAGAAGAGATCCTCATTATACGGTGGAATACCAGAAGTTTGATGAGGAAATTGACCAGCCATTTATTCTAGCGGTGATAACACCATTGATGAAACGTGTTCACCACCTGGTTAGTATGAATATTATGCACCTATCAATGTCAAGCCCCAGGGTGGTGGCCCAGGAGAATTTGACATTTTTCCAAAAAAAAGTCAAACTCCCCACCTAGGAGACTGGCATCTATGTCAAATCCCACTGTATATGTGAAAGACATAGCAATATAAGCCTTTAAAATGTCAAACTCCCCAAACACTAGGGGGGCGGCAATTAATGTCAAATTACCCACCAATGTCCAAGTGCATGACTGTATTGCATAACTAATCTCAAATAATTCATAATGGTCAGAGAGTAAATGAATGGTTTCCTGTTATACTGTACGTGCCACAGGCAAAGAAATTGGTGTTTCTGGATTCATCGTTTGCATTCCGTAGACGGTCGGAGGCTTCTCAGTGGCGTAGCCAGCCCGACAATTTAGTCATGCTATGCTAATATTTTGGTGTTCATCGACTGTGAAAACAATGAATTTGTAAAGAAATGAATAATGATAAGGAATGCACAAGGAATGGGGTAAGTTTTGGTAAGTGGCGTCGGAAACAAGCTGGCACAGCTTGAGTAAGACGCGTGCAGGCCGAGTACGACCAACATTCCCTCTCGTCGGTACACCTGACCACTCGAAACTGGGCAAGAATAGACTGAAAGCCGTTTACCATTTTTTATACCCTTTCAATATGTATAATTAGATACAGATGGTTACCCACATCGGTCATTTGGGCTTGTTTAAGGTTTGCATATAATTAATTATGAGCGTTAATAGTCCTATAAACGGCATTGAAAAATACATCAATTACCAAGCTGTTGGGCGGTGTTGATCATCAACACCGCCCTACAGCTTGGTATAAACCTCACATGCGGTTTCCTATTTCGTCCTGCAACTCCACCTCAAGGATCATTGAAGACGAGAAAACGACATACATCTCTCGGTGTAGCTGTGGTTAACGTAGTGTATCCAGGAAGGGCTGACAAAAATGACTCGAATTCTGTTTTTAATGCGTTATTTTGTTTGGAATATTTATGAGGCGATTACAATTAAATAATAAGCATAGCTAATTTGAAAAAAAAATTTATCACTGCACATATCATCACAATAGTACAGTAGAGGGGCGGGACATGATACAATTCTTCAATTTAAAGAAGGAGAGTTTGTAGGGCTTCTGCAGTGCCTCTCACAGAAAATTTTCTGTATTTTTCAGTCCCTATCATTGATTTTCACCATTTTTGAGGACAATTACTGACGAATCTATATCAGCAGAGTGAGGTCTTTTGAGAAACTACAATTTATCACTGCATATTTCTCATTTTATCACTGCACATTTCTCATTTTATTACTGCATATTTCTCATTTTATCACTGCACATTTCTCATTTTATTACTGCACATTCTACTTTTATCACTTGTTATCACTGCACACTAAAATTAGGTATGGTAATAAGAGTAGACGACTAAGGTTACGTTACACCAAATGGTCGCGATATCCCATGGTAATTCCGCAGAAGACCAATGGTCAGATGTCTCCCGAGAGACCAGTGCAAGTATGGCGCCTCCCCAATCAGCCTGAGAGGCTGAAGCAACCGGACACTCGAAGGTGTCTCTCCTCCCGCCAAGGAAGTGGGTTATCCCAATCTCGAGGAAAAAGCCAATGAGAAATTTCCTGATGTAGCGCACTCGTTAATAGCTGAGGTTTTAAGGTGCGGAGGCTGCGGGAGATGGCTGCGTTCATCTCTCGAGTAAACAGACTTAACGACCGGTACCAGACGTTGCACTTAATGAACAGACGTTGGAGAGTTTTGACTGAAACATACTTTGAGTGAACTGGACAAACTGGACGTTTTTTGTGAGGGAGAAGATGGAATACCTGCTCCACCGAATCAACAAGAAAACCGAAGTAAGGAACGGTCTGCTGCGGATTGAGACAAGATTTGGACAAGGCGACGAAGTATCCCAATGAGACGAGATAATAGGCAACAATAAAAACGGCTCATTTGGCAGCTGCATAGTTGGCAGCTGTCTGAGTCAAACAACTCTCGTTTAAACGTGCCCTTGAAATGCTGTAAGTACTGTACGGAGCAACAGAGACCTGATGGGAGGCCTTGGAGGGAGAAAACCCGCATGAAGGCTAGTAGAGGGAAGACAGCCCCGACCCAGTATGACCGTGGAGGGGTGTAAGCATATCTTTTTTCAAGGCTGTCAACCATAAGACGGAAAAAGTAAGGCAGGCCAGTGTAACACACATTAAAGGCAATAAAGATAGAACTTCGTAGTGTAAATGTTGGCATGTGGTCCGAATAGGTCAAAAACACATTCACACGAGAAACAGCATGGTGTAATGCCAATCAGTATTTATTTCGTTTTCGTTGGAAAGAGCTAATAGAGATAAATTATATCCCAAGCTATTGTCAGCCATGCAGTGCTAATCTAGTATTCTGAACACCCAAATCAGTTGGTGGAATCGTGTGGCCTCGATTGCTGAGAAGGTCGTGTTGAGCCCCGTACCCGGTTTCTGGCAAAAAAGACAACGCGGCACTCGGGAATCACGTATAGGGGCTTGTTGAAACGACGAAAAGTCTGAACGGTGGTCAGGGGAGCGATACGCTTTGACCATAATTTTCTCGACTTTGGCTACCGCCTCGAAAACTTGTTGATGATTTTATCACCTAGCAAACGGAGCAAGAGTGCCTGAGAATGTTTTTGGGGAATGTAAATTTTGTTTCGTGCTGTCTGGTACGCCAACTTAAAGTAATCTTTCCTTTCGTGGTTCGAATCACGCGCGGTGTTTTGAAGCGTCTCGAAGATTTCCAGCGCTTCGTATTTACGAA
Source organism: Dendronephthya gigantea (assembly GCF_004324835.1). Lineage (NCBI taxonomy): Eukaryota > Metazoa > Cnidaria > Anthozoa > Malacalcyonacea > Nephtheidae > Dendronephthya > Dendronephthya gigantea. Next base: position 153,993 of record NW_021163125.1, read on the forward strand.
AGTGAATGACGGCCGATTAGCATAAGCCAATGCTTTTTTCAGCATATCAGCAACCGTCAACTGCGTCAGGTCGTGGAGGAATTTTCTCAGAGATTCAACCTCACCCTTAAGTTTCTATGTTAACGATAAAAGCATTTTATTGTTCAGAGAAAAAACGCAAGCGAACCAGGGAATAAAGTGAAGGTGAATGTGTGTGATAATGCAGTAAAATGCAGGAGTATGAAAACTCATTTAAGTCTATCAAAGTGAAGCTAAACCCAATCTAAGCAAATCGACAAATAGTTATCGAGAAACTCATCCAGGCGTTAACAATGAAATTATACAGTAAAGCACATAGCCATGGAAATCACCCGAAGGATATGATGGGTTAAAAAGGTAAAAACTGACCCATAGATAAACGGTGAAGTCTCACCCACAAATTAACGTCGAAGTTTCACCCGCAAATAACTGGTGAAGTCTCAGCCAAAAATAAACGGTCAAATCTCACCCACAGATAAACGGTGAAATCTCACCCACAAATAAACAGTGAAGTCTCACCCAAGTATACACACATGACAGCAAAGCCTCACCCACAAATAAAAGTGATATTTTGATCCAAGTGTATCCAACAGTGAAATATACGGCGAAATCCCGCCCAAATATATAAGATTGTTTAATCTCACGTCTACGCGTCGAAGCATATCAAACGCTAAAATCTGAGTCAAGCATAAAGGTACAGCGCGAAAAAGAATAACAAGAAAAGTGGAGATGAAGAACGTGCATAAACCTCTAAATCATCTTGTGGCTGCTGCTGTTGTTGATTTACTATAGCATAGATGGGACGTCCTCATTCTGCTGATCTTGTTGTTTTGGTTGAAGTGGCGCTGCTTGTATAGCAGGCACTCAACAGTGGTTTTCAGTGGTGGGGCTTCATTATTGGGAAGCACTGGGTATTGCACCTCGGGATTTTCTGCCATTCTATGTGGGTCGTTACGAAGGCTCGCGGTAACTTGATGAATCGCTCTCGTCGGTACACCTGATCACTCGAAACTGAGCAAGAATGGACTGAAAGTCTGAAAGGCGTTTATTATGTTTTATATACCCTCTCAAAATGCATAATTAGATACAGGTGGTTACCCACATGAGTCGTTTGGCTTGTTTTCACCTTGTTTAAGCTTTGCTTATAGTCTTATACTTATGAGGGTTGTAAATAGGCGCTGAGTAAACCTAAGTTAGATTATTCTTATTCACACCCACACTTAACTATCGCGCATGGCTGTGTAAACCGACCAAAGATATTTTGAAGCAGGTTGTGTATGACATAACATACTGGATAAAATAAAATAATGACTTTCTGCTGATGAATCATGCAAATGTTGCATTGATATAATTTTATATTCAGTTTGCTAGTTTGCTACGATATCGCTGATTTATATGGCCCCAAAATTTGCGCACAAAATATGTGATACAACCATTCATCTCACGTTATGAAGTCACACGTTGGACATGACTATTTAACACATGGCTATTAGCCAATCAGAGGCTGTGAATTCTTATAAATAAATAATAATAATATTTCATAAACTTACCTTGTGTCTCGGAAAGATAGTCATAGTAAAACCTGCCGATGACCTCAGGCTTGTTGTTAGAAGCCCAGATTCTTAGCAGATTTATTCTCCCACTAAATGTATCTTGCCCTCCATGTATAATATACATAAGGGGAACATGGACTTTTGAAATCCACACAACTTGTCATGCCCATCCAAAGACATGGTAAAGTCAGCACCCTAGAATGCAAAGACTCATTCAATTATAGATCTTCTAAGTTCTAACTTTTCCCTCATTAAACAAAAATTTACCTCAACAAGTTGAACAAGTTGTTTCTTTTTGGTCGTCTTGTTTGTCCAACATTGCCCCTTTCTTCGCGAGCCCTTCAGGATTAATTTTACTCCTTACTGCATAAACAAGGTTTCTAGGTACGTTAAGTTTATGCACTTCGCGCACCTTCCTATGCAATGCACGGTAACCGAGTAAACGGCCGGGACCGTCCATCTCTTTCCTTACTGCCTCACGAACTTCATCAGCGTCAACTTCGTAATTCGTATACTTTATATTAAAGAAAGCCATTCTGCGGCAAAGACTACGTAAACTTCATGGGTACATTGCGTATTTTTCTTTCATAAAATCTAATATCTCAAAACGCTGGTAATTTTTTCTGACATAGCCTTCTATTTCTTGCTTCAAATTTTGGTCATTCTTCCACTCTGCGGCCGCCATGTTTATTTTTAAAACAACCCAGTGAACTCTAATAAAACTGGAACGATAACTTGGCCGCCATCTTTGAAGCCAGCACTGATGGCCGCCATGAAGGCCAAGAGTTGAAATTACACCACCAAAACAACGCCGGTTTTTATACACAAATCCTTCTCATCTGATCATGAATAAAAGCTTAAAACAAGCATTGACACTTAGATTTTACTAAAAAACAAGTTTTATGAACGTGAAATGGTGCAAACCTATTTTTTTTGCGAGTTGAAGGCGAAGTTTTTTTTCGGCCCGTTCAAATTCTTTAAATATTTCAAGTACAAAGCTGGTACCTCGCCGGTTTTTACAGTAAGATGATGCGGATTACTTAGGTCTATCCAAAAAGGGTAAATTCGTTGTTTAAAGTTGAAGTGGTCAAATAAAAATTGCACTTTTCTCGCAATTTTTTGCCAAAAAATACGATTTTTACGGAATTTTCACTCTCCCCAGTTCTTTTGAAGGCATGCAACAATGTTGTGCTGCCATTATTGTTCACACTTGTCAACAACATTGAACAATATTGTTGAAACTGAATCGGGTGTAACAATATTGTTGAATGTTGATAACAACTCTGAACAATGTGGGCAGCACAACATTGTTCCATCCTGTTCGTATCAATATTGCATCAACCTGATCGTTTTTAGGCGTGTAGAGTTCACTGAAACAACCGCTCATCCTTGAAATACTTCATGTAATACATGAATATAAAGGTTACGTATGGCACGTCTGGGCCAATGGCACGCCTGTTTCCAAATCAATTTTTTTAAATTTTTTAAAAAATTTTTAAACAAAAACTATCTGAAATCAAATTAGGCCACCATACACATCAGCCCTTATATTTTGGATTGAATTCAAGATTCTCTTATTAACCTTTCAAGTAATCCATGGACTGGCTCCTCAGTATTTGCGTGATCTAATTCGAATCACAGAGCCGCCAAATTTTTACCTGCGAATAAATAATGAAGTACTTCTGAATGTACCGCCTCAGAAATCATTTAACTCAATCGGAGATAGAGCCTTCAAATTTGCAGCACTAAAGTTATGGAATCGTCTCCCAAAATAACTCAGAAATTCAGATACAATTTGTAATTTTAAAGGAAGATTAAAAACTCATTCATTTTTTATTTATGTAGATAAGATTTTACAGCGCATCTAAACATTCTCATGCTAAATTGCGCTCAAGAAATTCACATTAATTCAATAATTGATAGATTTAATTTTTTTTGTGTATATTTTTGTACGAGTATTTATGTATTTTCATGTGTAAGACTGTTTAGTTCGTAAATTTGAACATTTGAGCGAGAGTTCCCAACCTTGTGAAACATTATACATGTGATGTAATACATACTTCAGCGTGCTCCGTGCGCGCCAACCTCGTACCCAGGGTCTTCTAACACAGAAGACCCTGGGTACGAGGTTGCGTGCGCGCCTGTTAGCGGGCTACTCTGGTTCCTGTGGTTTAGGTTGAGCCAAAACTCAGAATATTATTAAACATTTGCGTCGAAAAAAAACTCATTTTCGATGCTCTATTGATCGTCGCTCTTTACGATGTTTTGGATATAATCCCCGGAAGGTAGGAAATTGATAAATAGTGTAATAATATCACAGTAATTTGCAACAACGCGGCAGCCGATCGAGACTGGTAATCATGTGATGACCGAGTGTGTTGTGTACTAATTTGTATATTTTCGACACTTTTTCCCGGCTTTTTATCTTGTAGGGTATACATAGGGTTTAGGGGAGAGAATTAGTATTTAACACGATGTAGACCGTGTAGTTGCATAAAGACAGAATTTAGAAGCGACCGTAGGCATAGAAACCATGCGATGAGCAATATTTGTGCGAGTATTATTTATAGTTCCGCCACGCAGATGCGCTTGTTTTATTTCCTGAGAGCAACTTCAGAAACGTTCGTTCACAAAGCATTATAGAATGATGTTCTCGAGGCTGCTCGTTCGCCTTTGTTCACCCGTCGTCATACTATGATCTACACTCGTAAACAGTCTACACTCTACATTCTAAACTCGCAACGTCATTAAAGCCAGCTGTAGAATGTTTATGCCAGTGTTTGTTGAATATATATTTATCAAATCCGTTCTGTTGATCGGTTCTGCTCATAACAAGGGAGGGCCCTTTCTTGTGAAAAGTCCCCAAATTTCGCGTGTTCCCCAGTTTACTCAACATAGACAAATTACGTCCTTTAAAACATAAACAATTACGTATCTGCTAGAAGTTCATTTAAGGAATTCCAGAAATTTTACTATCTTGGATAAACTCAACTTCAGAAATATGTTGTTAAACCTTGAATCAAATAGTTTAGTTGTTTGTGAAAGTATAGCTGAAAAGACGTGAATATTCATCAAAATATTCAAGGAAATTTTTTTTCATAGAGCTAAGAGGAAATAGGGCTATTTTGTAACAGAAGACAAGTTTAAAAACATATTGGTCAAGGGAGCCAATGTTTAAAAAGTACCACAGGCCTTGCAATAGGGCTTTAAAGGTATAATAATATATTTTGAAATAAGATGGAGTTATTAATCTTAATATTTGTATATATACTTGTGTGATATGGTGGATATCAACTTTAATTTAAAATAAATTTTAATTATATAAAAATGGTAACAAATATTGTGTCCCAAAAGAAAGCATTCCTTAAAAGCACAATGAAGGAACTTGGTCTTAGATAAGACCTGACAGGCTTGATAAGAGCAAAGACTTTTTCAGGCAGCGGGCTGATTTTTTTGAACTAATTAGCAAAATCTTTATTTTAATATTGTTATATGTTTTTTATTTCTTCTATGCACGAGGTAGGAGATCTTTACAAGCTTTTACTAAAGTTCACTAATGTTCTCTTCTTTCTCCGTTCTTCTCTTCTCTTCTGATTATTCGTCCTTTCGGATCTCGTTGTTTTCTGTTCTTGTCTTCTTCGTCAGTTCTGTCGTTGAGCTTCCTAACGTTTCATAAGTTAATCTTTACTCCGTCAGTCCACTGAAGGTTCAGGTGCTGTGCACGCCCTTTTATAATGAGGGTTCAGTGACTCTTGCATACGTCATCAACCATAGTGGGCTGATCCTTATCCAGCCAATCAGCGTTGTACATGTAACCAGTGGGTTGGTCTTAGAAGCTCGTTCCAGCTCTCATATCTTGTTTATTTAAGGCGTTGTCGCACTAGTCGAGTTGGTCTTCTGCTCAATCGATCAATACTTAAAAATGTTCACAACTTAAAATGTTTATCATCAACAACTAGTAAAATTTACCAACAATACGTCTGTGAACAATATCTTTTAACTTAAACTATTTTCACTCTTATTTTATCGAATTGAACTTTTGATGACGTAATCTATTACATGCTTGACCGAGCAACATTTTTAACACAATTGATTGACATAAGAACTTGAATGCCCTACAGCACGCACACTTTTTTAAAGAATGCGACATTAAGAATAAGTGACGACTTAAGACTGTTTATCCAGGTATCAGTTCTGAGAGGATTATAAATATTTTCCTCTTATTACTTATTTAATCCCACGATATGTCATACATGAAAGGGAAAAGCGATTAATGTTTGCAATGGCCGAAAATTATATTTACTCAGGCGTCTTGTGGCAAAACATTCACTAATCCCTGTCATGCTCTTGATATTCTATTTTTGCAGCTATTTTTATATATGTATCTATAACAAACAAATAAAGCTTTGCGTAACAATCCTCCTCACCTAGAATAAGCTGTCCCCAGCTTCGAGTGAGCTATAACGACTTAAGTTAACTAAATACCATACATATGTCTTACAATTTCCCAACTATTTTTCTTAGCTCGGCGTGGCTATCACGGGCATATTACCAAATGCCTAATAACTGAAACTATACACATAGTACGTGTTGTTATTCTACGACAACACTACATAATTGATTATACGAGATACAACTGATCTAAATATAATTGACTTATGCCTACATGCACCTCAGGGGTAATCTAACTATAATAATGTCATATAATTATATTAAACACGTCAGAATATAGCAATATTAAACCAAAATTAGTGTGAAAACAAGGGGTGAAAATTTCCTGTTTTCCTGAGCGTATGTACCAGGGACTTAAGCGAAATTATAAATTTTGTAGATGCAGTCAGAAAGTGTACCAAAAATTATTCAAATTTCATAAAATATCTTATCATTGCAACAGCGAAAATTGTATTCAGATTCTTGGTTGATCAACTCACATAACAGGAAATTATTATAAAGCTCTTCCGACAAAACATCTCTCCATAACAATAACCTAAACCTATATATACGTCTTAATAATTCTTCAAAATATTTCAACTTATGCAAACAAATTTTATACGTATACTTCTTAATATAACTGAAACTCATTTTACTTTTTTAAACGTCATGCACAGCAAACCAAACTCCAAAATGTAGGTTTTCATCGACAATATAAATACCGAGTCTACATAGAGAAAACAAGAATGTGCCTAATATTTAAGCTTTTGGCTTGAAAAAGAATTGTAATCCATTACAACAAGTTTGGGAGACCCTTGACTGTCCCGGGGGAAGAGAAAAATATTATATCAACGAATGACGCAAAACTAAAAGCGTCAGAATTAAATTTATATACTGACCCAATTAAAACATGCATGCGCTATCCTACGGCAACATGTTTAATCAGCATGCTGAGTGTACCTAAGGAATTTTAGTTGAACAGCTATATACTCTCGTGTTTAATATTATCGCACATAAACAAACAAATGATAAACATGCATATACGTGTAACATGAGAATGACAAAAACTTATATTATACAAATCTTAAAATGCGTCCAGTTTCATGTCCATAATACAAGCGTTCTGACCATCAGGAAGGATCCGGAAAACTCTGAGACTTTCGTACGTCTCAATAATCATATTTCAACGACCACGGAGGCTTCCACTGATGCGTCTTTAGCTGGATTTCTGGCATAGCCAACACGTTCAGATAGAGGGAGTACATGTCATCAAACTCGTCTTGGATTGCAGACTGAGGGCAAAACGACTGTAGTTTCGATTGTAGTTCGAGGGAAGTGTAGAGGTTGTGGACAGCTGTCTTGAAGAGACATCCAAAACGTGAAATAAGGTCTAGCGTTGCCATAAGTAGAAGTATGGATGAATACAGAACGTGCGCTTCCGAACCAGTCATCAGGTCGCTTCAGCACCCGTTTCTAAGCAATGTTTGTAATATTGATTGTTCTGACTTCTTCTGAGTATATAGTAGACTGATTGAGTTTCCGAAACGTTTTGTAAGGCCGATCCTGCACCAAATGTTAAGTGACTTTTCTAACGTTTCATATACTTTTTTTATTTTCTCCGCTAGTTCACTCCGCTAGTTCACTCCGCTAGTCCACTCCGCTAGTTCACTCTGCTAGTCCACTCCGCTAGTTCACTCAAGGTTGTTAATTGGTTCTGTAAAGGTTGAGCTTCTTAACGTGTCATAAGTTAATCTTTACTCCGTCAGTCCACTGAAGGTTCAGGTGCTGTGCACGCCCTTTTATAATGAGGGTTCAGTGACTCTTGCATACGTCATCAACCATAGTGGGCTGATCCTTATCCAGCCAATCAGCGTTGTACATGTAACCAGTGGGTTGGTCTTAGAAGCTCGTTCCAGCTCTCATATCTTGTTTATTTAAGGCGTTGTCGCACTAGTCGAGTTGGTCTTCTGCTCAATCGATCAATACTTAAAAATGTTCACAACTTAAAATGTTTATCATCAACAACTAGTAAAATTTACCAACAATACGTCTGTGAACAATATCTTTTAACTTAAACTATTTTCACTCTTATTTTATCGAATTGAACTTTTGATGACGTAATCTATTACATGCTTGACCGAGCAACATTTTTAACACAATTGATTGACATAAGAACTTGAATGCCCTACAGCACGCACACTTTTTTAAAGAATGCGACCATTAAGATAAGTGACGACTTAAGACTGTTTATCCAGGTATCAGTTCTGAGAGGATTATAAATATTTTCCTCTTATTACTTATTTAATCCCACGATATGTCATACATGAAAGGGAAAAGCGATTAATGTTTGCAAATGGCCGAAAATTTATATTTACTCAGGCGTCTTGTGGCAAAAATCATTCACTAATCCCTGTCATGCTCTTGATATTCCTATTTTTGCAGCTATTTTTATACTATTTTTGTATGCATATAACTAAACATAATAAAGCCTTGCGTAACAATATAGAAGATAATGTCAAGTCAATGGGGTACTCTGCCTAGCCAAATCCTAAAAACAAAGTCCATCTATTTTTAAATGAGCTATAGGGAGCACACGTACAACCCTCACTTTTGCTTTTAAAAATGCGAAAAAATGAAAACATCATTGGGTAATAAAAATATTTTTCACAATCAATTACAGATACATGCAGCAATTTGTATTGTTCCAAAAGTTAAATTATCAAAAATTCATTGCTTGTACTGGTGGATTGGATCTTAAAACTAAAGCAGTACAGTCATGTAACTTACAGCAAATTTACATGAGTAGGAGAACTAAATGTGGTAATTTAGACAGGATGTGCGCTAAATAAACAGGATGTGCGCTAAATAGACAGGATGTGTGATCAAATTCATCTGCTTGTGCAAACTGGATATCAAATATTGCTATTGCTAGCTATTTTTGTGGCTGTTATTATTTAATGCATTCACAAGAAAAATAAAATCTTTATTGTAATGCCTCAACCTAAATGTGGTGACATCAGCCTTGCCTTTACCTTCTCATGCACATAATATTATTTTATAAATGATAGTCAACCACATTATACCGTATAACACCATAACAAAGTTATATTTGCCATTAACATTAAAAAACTGGCAGAGTAACAAACAAGTACAGATGACTAAAAGATTAATGCAATTACTCCAATGAACACAATAATTGGTTTGGAAAGTAAAACAACAACAAAATATTGGCCCCTATTATTAAATATTAGCAAGATTTCACAAAGTGAATGCCTATAACTAAAGGTCTAATTCTTCTGTGGGCAAAAAGAGGGGTAAAATAGGTATGATATGACCCAAAATACTTTTATAGAATAAGCATATAAATTTGATCATTGCAATATCCTAAAATTGATAAACAGTGTAAACAAAGTACGTAACAAACTGGAACTAAATTATATGTACAAATACCGTAGCGCCAAGAGGAGGTGGGTTGGTTATTACCCTGAAGACATACAGGTGCCAGGTTCTAAGTTCAGGATGAAAGTAAAAATAAGAGTGTTTCAACAATAGTTAGACTACTTGCTAGATTTTACTACATTATTAGATCTAAAATTACTCAAATTTGGATTTGATCTAGTTTCCTATTTTTTCTAAACATAAACTCTAGCTCATATTCATTGTCACTGAGAGGTGTTTAACCAAAATAGTGTGAAGTCTAACAATAAACAATATTGTTTACAATACGGACTGTACCATACCTTTAGATTACGATCTAATATAACGGGTTAGATAGATCAAAGAGGTGGATGTGTGATCTTAAAAACTTGTTTATGATGCTCCATAGATTTCAAATTTAAAATTTTTTCTTGTTTGCGACAACCCACTGAACCCAGGTTTGTCGCACACTTCGTGAGGATGACAGCCCTTTCAGATTTATATAGCTCAGAGGTTCACACGCGGGGCGCAGTGTTCCAGTGAAGGGGACTTATTCACTCTCAATATGGGGGAATGAATAATGGGAAATAATGGGGGGATTTGCTATAGATTCAGACACAATGCTTAGTCAATGTTTGTATTCATTTATTTGAATAACTATTGAACTGTAAATAAAATGTTTAAATCAAGTAAAAATTGCATAATTGACAATCAATGAGAAGCTTTACATTGCGTATAATCCATCGTATCATTTGCCAACTTTTGTTCACCGAAACATTATCAAACATTTGGGGCTGATTCAACTCGTATCACCTACTAAAATGCTTATAGGGAGATCCTACACTTCTATTAGTTTACGACCTGTAAAGGAGTTTGCATACATTTCATTTAGGACAGATTATCTCAACTGTTTTACGGTAAAATGACCATGGCGGTCAACAGTTATATAATAATCAATTATTGGACGAGGTCAAGCAAAACATCGCAGATGAATTATTTGCCTCTCCCTTCGGCATCAGCAAATAATTGGGTCTGCTCACCATCGACAAATCCCGTTGTTATATAGGTGCTGCAGGTTTTTAAATGTGATTGGTTCATTCGTAGTCACATAACTTTAAACAAATGCAATGTTTCCCGCCACGGAAACAAGTGAAAAGTTGTTACCCGCTTCTTGTCATAAGAAAGTAAAGTGAATTATAGAACGAGTAAGCTAGGTAATTAAGAATTACGATACATGCATACATATGTAATATGACAATTAACGAGTACTTATATAAACTGCATGAGCATAACATGCACCAAGACTATATACATGATGATCAACTCTATAACTAAAAAGACACTGAGTTTGGCATGCGGAATAATCAGCGAATTTAGCGTTTTGGAATGACGATACTTAACTACAACATGCCGCATGCAAACTAACAAAATTATGACAAAGAAATACGCGCAAATTACTTGAAATAAACAAACAGCACAAAATGTGAGAATAACGCATGAGAATCTTCTTTTTTCTTATACTTCGGTTTGCGCACGCACCAAACTTTGCACCACAACTCTTGCCGGGAGACAAAACTGTGACGTTGATAAAAACGGTCACATACACATTTCAAATACAAGTATATTTCGCGCTGAAACACACTTGCGACGTCGAAAAATAAAACAAAACAATAACAAAACAAAACCTAGGCGAATCTTCAACTCCGTCGCTCAAGCCGGAGTAATTATACTGCATGAGCATAACATGCACCAAGACTATACAAAAGACTATATACATCAATACCATAACTAAAAGGACACTGAGTTTGGCATGCGAAATAATCAGCGAATACAGCGTTTTGAAATAGCGATACTTAACTACATCATGCGACTATATAGCAAAGAAACACGCGCAAATTACTTGATATAAACAAACAGCGCAAAATGTGACCATATTAAACGCATGAGAATCTTTTTTTACTTATACTTTGGTTTGCGCATGCACCAAACTTTGATAGAAAAATAGCGTAAAATATGTAAATTTCTAGAGTTGCAACGTGAATGGATATTGACACGCCAATTATTTTAATAAAGGCTCAAACGACAGTTGCTTACTCACAAGCAGGTCCACGTTAAACACTGACTTAAATTTGTTATATATTGGCAAGTTGGCTATATTTATACGGAGCGACATCGGAACGTGAAATAGATCTAGAATTGATGTTTTGCACAACGGACATCGCTAGGTTAGGCTGGGAAACCGCATTACGCATTTGCTGACTAAACGTACGCATTTTTGTTTAACAGTTGTGGCCGCAGAAAATAACACTTTTTTGCCACTCAATAGTACGTGGCGTGCTCTTTTTGTTGGTCGCTAGCTAAATACTTGTCTAGGACGGGCGCATTATTTAGACGTATTTCTTTTTCATAATTGTTTTGTAAGTGAAACCGTTTAATTAATGGCGCGAGCAATCAAATCACGACGAACGTGACATTTATGTGACGCGTAGATGTGTTCTCAAGTAATTGTACTGATTATGGCCCGGGTTAACGGACCGAAAGCTTTGCAGTATTAAATACTTACGTGGTGTACCTACAAGCTAATTTACTTAGTTTTAAACATGTTTGAAGAGCGATGTAATTAAAGACTTTAGATTTGGAGCTAACAGTAATTAATAATAGCTTGGTTTTTTCAGGTTCCCAGCGCGCTATTTTGGCCCGACGTCTGAATAGTTTTTCTCGAAGATGGCGATCCGCCCAGATGATATGATATATAGTTACAAGCAGTAAAGGGGCTTGTAAATAGAAATTTAAGAATGACTGAATCCAAGGAAGATGACAACGTTGTGATGTCCCAGATTGAGAACAGCGACGGAACTTCAAGCTTTGCAGAGAAAATGGACAATATCGCTTCATCCAAAAATAAACAATCCCAGTCTGTTGCTAATAAACAGAAAGAAGTTCAAGAGGAACTCCAAGAAAAAGGCATCCAAAACAAAAAATATGATGATGGTAAGAATTACAACAAGCGTCCTATTAAAGAAGTATAAAGCCTACCCACTATTAACTCGAGCATTTTGATCAAGGCCGTAGTTGGAAGGGGTGTGCATATTCATACATTTATGTTTATATATGTTTATATTCATGTTTTAGCTATACATTAATAAATATTTCGTTGGAACCATTCAGTCTATTCAATAATTTAAATTAATCAAATCCACCATAAAACCCGTTGAAACATTTTTTTACTTTTATATCACAGGATGCAATGTTGCTCGTGCTCAAGGAAAAACTACATATAGCACATTATGCCATATTTGGCAAAAGCTCCCTGTATGATGGAGACGTTTATTTATCACATACTTTTAAAAATTAAGACAAGAGTATGCTTTCTGGGAGGTGTATAACTCAATCAAAAAAATTCCTGACGCGGAACCGGATTTTAGGGAAAATTCACCTTTATCTCTCAATCATGATATGTTTAGCCAACCTTCAGTGCCTCAAAACCAACTAAAAAAAATATTTTTGATGAAGCTCTACTTTTATACTAAATTACCGTTGAAAACATTTACATAGCTAAAACAATTTACATAGGATTAATGACCTAAAATAAACATAAACATAAACCTAACAAATCATGCTTGCGCTATTACCTGAAATTGGTGACAAAATGGCTGTCGCTTGTGCTGAGCACAACCCCTCTTTCGGTACAAACTTCATAAGACCTCATTCCCACCTTCTTTTGTACCCGAGCTTTCTGCCACAGTTTCTTAGGACGACCCAACGGCAGTACTCGTACCATATCCCCTTCGTCCAACGGCGGAAGATCTCGAGCATTCTTGTTGTAGTACCTCGCTTGTTTGGACTTTATTCCTTGCTTCTCTTCCATTATACCCGTTACGACTCGCGGTTGCAACAACGTACTTTGCAAAGGCAGCGTTGTCCTCGTCCGACGACTCATCAGTCGTTGTACCGGGCTACTTGACATTCCTTCGCGTGTTTCTATAATCCAACATTGCGAGCCAAGGATCTGTACCCGCCATCTTGGCTTTCTTCACCAGTCTTTTAACAGTCTTAACGGCACTCTCAGCTTGTGCGCTAATTTGCATTCAACCATTTGCATTATTATACATAATGGCCTTCGAGTTTTGCTATAAAGTAAGTTGAATGAAAATGTAAAACGTCGTATAAGCAGTGGCGTCCCCTGCTTGATAAGTGCATGGGGAGACTTATTCATATATTCGTGTTTTACATTATTCATTTCTTTTCAAATTGATTGTTTTAACGGTCTGTGAACATGCATGAATATATGAATATGTCCACCTCACTTATCGATGCTGGCGACGCCACTGTGTATAACGTCAGAGCCACAGATTTGGAGCACTGTTTGCCGACCTCTGGATGGATAGAGCAGCTGTTTAGAAACGTTTTGGTAACCGAATTTTTTACCTTGGATATTTCTGCAGTAATTCAGAAATATATTGCTCAAAATTTTGGCCGTGTTCTCTCAACGAACTTATAAAATCGCTCACATTCATAAGAAAATTTCGATCCGGATTCTTGATGAATTGACGTGTATTAAATATATCAAGAGATTTTGTTAAAGATATTGTCTGTCGTATTCCTGATATAAATTTTCTTATACGGTCCGGATTTTTTCTGCAGTCACTTGAAAAAATATTATCAGCCTCATAAGTCAGTTCAATGATACGAAGCGTATATACACACATTTGAACACAGTCAGTTGACGGAACGTAGAAACACACAAGGTAAATAATTTGATCATCAAAACGTTGCGTTATTGATCCAGAGGTCGGCAAACAGTGGGCAACATCCAGAGCAACGGCAATTTTAGCTGTTGTACTTTTGCAATATGTATTTTATAGTAAAATTAAAGTTAAAAGCCTTTATTGTTGAAATTTAAACGCAAACAAGTTTTATGCAAATCACCATGACGCATATTTCTGGTAATGTTATGCGCGCGCCTGTTTTGACCACAAAAACTATAGGGGCCAGAAAGTCAATAGATTGTTGCAGGGATCTCACCCGGAATAAAATTTCTTTCGGCACTTTTTTTCGTCCTGCTTGTTTCTGTAATTGATTAATTAATTGTCATTTAATTGTTTCTAAATGTTGCATTATTATATAGGTATTGAGAAGAAGCAAGAGGCAAGTGGAAGCATAAATGTCTGCGAAGAAGAAAAACAGAAATTTTGGGACGAAATAAAAAAGCAAGTTGAATGTGGTGAAAACAAAGAAGGTCATTGGAAGAAGACAATTCTTTGTCGTGCTTTTCAGTTTAGTCCAGTAGATCCGAAAATTGTCAAGTATTTAGTTGACCATGGAGCAGACATCTATTCCAACAACGAAGTTGGTGAAACAGTTTTCTCGATAGCGACGAGAAATGGTTTATTTGATCTTGTTAAGTATTTTGTTCAAATTGGCCCTGAACATAATTTTCAAAACGATTCCAAAGTTCTTCAGAGTGCAATACAGTCTCGATCATTAGAAATTGTGAAATATTTCGTTGAAGATTGTGGGGCTGATATACATTGTAAAGATGATTCGGGAAATACTGCCTTACATCATGCTGTTTATGTTGGTTGCACAGAAATTGTCAAGTACTTAGTTAAACAATGCGGTGCAGACATGAATGCTAGGAATCCAGACGGGGGGACAATGCTACAACTTGCTATTTCTAAAGGTACGCTAGAATTGGTGAAATATCTTGTTGAACAGGGAGCTGATGTAAATGGCCAGGGTACTGACGGGTGGACAGTGCTGCACGCTGCTGTTACAAAATCAACTCCAGAAGTTGTAAATTATCTTGTTGAGAAGGGCGCTGATGTAAATGTCAAGAATACTGACGGGAAGACAGTGCTGCACTCTGCTGTTTCTGACGGTTCGCTAGAAATGGTGAAATATCTTGTGGGAAATGGCGCTGAATTAAATGTAAAACAGAATAATGGATCGACAGTGTTGCACAGTGCGGTTAGAAAAGGTTCGCTAGAAATGGTGGAATATCTTGTTGAGAAGGGCGCTGATGTAAATGCCAAGGATACTCACCGGGAGACGGTGCTGCACTCTGCTGTTTCTGAGGGTACGCAAAAAATGGTGAAATACCTTGTGGGAAATGGCGCTGATGTAAATGGCAAGAATATTCTCGGGATGACAGTGCTGCACTTTGCTGTTTATAAAGATTCGCTAGAAATGGTGAAATATCTTGTTGAGAAGGGCGCTAATGTAAATGCCAAGGATACTCACAGGGGGAAATTGCTGCACTCTGTCTGCTGTTTATAAAGGTACGCTAGAAATAGTGAAATATCTTGTTGAGAAGGGTGCTGAAGTAAATGCCAAAGATGCTCACAGGGGGACAGTGCTGCACTCTGCTGTTCATAAATGTACGCCAGAAATGGTGATTTATCTTGTTGGCAACGGCGCTAATATAAATGCCAAGGATACTCACGGGGAGACAGTGCTCTCTGCTCTTTATAAAGGTGCGCTAGAAATTGTGAAATATCTTGTCGAGAAGGGCGCTGATGTAAATGCCAAGGATACTCACAGGGAGACAGTGCTGCACTCTGCTGTTTATATAGGTACGCTAGAAATTGTGACATATCTTGTTGAGAAGGGCGCTGATGTTAATGGAAAAGAGTACGACGCATGGACAGTATTGCAAAGTGCTGTTGTAAAAGGTTCGCTAGAAATGGTAGAATATCTTGTCGAGAAGGGCGCTGATGTAAATGCCAAGAATAACGACGGGAAGACAGTGCTGCACTCGGCTGTTACTGAAGGTACCTTAGAAATGGTAAAATATCTTGTTTAGAAGGGTGCTGATGTAAATGCAAAGAATACTCACGGGGAGACAGTACTGCACTCTGCTATTTCTGAAGGTACGCTAGAAATGGTGAAATATCTAGTGGAAAATGGCGCTGATATAAATGGAAAAAAGAATAGCGGATGGGCAGTGTTGCTCAGTGCTGTTAGAAAAGGTTCGTTAGAAATGGTAGAATATCTTGTTGAGAAGGGCGCTGATGTAAATGCCAAGAATACTCACGGGGAGACAGTGCTGTACTCTGCTGTTTCTGAGGCTACGCTAGAAATGGTGAAATATCTTGTGGGAAATGGCGCTGATGTAAATGCAAACCAGAGAGGTGCTGAAACCACCTAACGCTCGCCTGCACTGTTTGTGTAGAATAAGGAATGTATGAAAGGTATCTGTATAAAGCACAAATTACCGATCTTTTTATTAGAAACTACAAGGCTAAAATCCGCTTTGGAAGGTAATATTAAGCACAAACTTCAGATATTAGTTGTGACCTCAGAATTACTGGCCAAAACTGGCCTCGAAATTACATTAGTTTTATTTGTGACCAATATTTCTTTTTCAATCCGCGCACGTGATATCAACAGGTAAGTTAACGGACCAGGCAAAAGGCCCTGCTTTAAGCCGGGCGCACACACAACGATTTTACGGTAGTTGGTCCATTCAGGTTTAGACATATAGGCAGCCCTTGCCCAGACATGTTTTCCTTCTCGCGGCGCTCGCGCCTCGCGCGTGTACGCGAGTCTACTTGGTCTAATCTGACCAAGTATAGATTGCCAGTCGCCACATTTTGATGAAAACATCCATCTAGACAATCTAGACAGGAATCGGCCGACTAAAATCGTGTGTGCGCCTAGCTTTATGAAAAAGACAAGATTGGATTTTTATACCTACACAAAAAAGGATTATGCATCAAACAACGAAAAGGTATGTACATAAATCTTATAGGGCCCTGTCTACAATTTAACTGGCTTTAATAATATATTTGCATGTGTATCTACATATAAAATAATATGCAAATATATGTCACATGCGTTGCCATTTGCCTTTGCATTCCGAGCCTATCGGCTTTCTACTTATAAATACTTATGTGCTAAAGCTTGTAATTGCGAATTATCTGACAATATTCTTTAAACTTTAACGTTGGACTATGTTTTATATATATTCACTCCCTGAATGATTTCTATATTAAGCGATTGAATTTTGATACGGCATGTCACAACACAATCTCATAATTTATAATTGTACATGTACAATACAAACATATGGTAGCATACAGGTGAAAATATTTGAAAGTTTCTCATTTGGCTTAGGGTTGCACGAATACTTTCGTTAAATATGATTCAGCTACAACTTTGAACTAAAAAAGACAGGGCTACACAATAGCCCTGAAAATCGTAATGAGCGTGATAACTCTGGATAACTCTAACATTGACCTTATCATGATGCTAATAAGCTTAACATTTGCCTTATCATTTGATAATTTTGAGCAAAGCTCTCTTTATTATTGTATAAATGTGTACCAAATGGCACTGAATAGTTACAATGCATATCGATGACTTTTTTTTAATATTCCTCTGATGTAAAGCCATAATATTTAAAAAATATAGCATCTTAACATTGACCTTATCATTATGCTAATTAGCTTAACATTCACCTTATCATTTGATAATTTTGAACAAAATTCCCATTATTTTTGTGTAAATGTGTACTAAATGTCACCATATAGTCACAAGACATATCGATGAGCTATATTTATAAAGAATCTTCCAATGCAAAGCCATAATATTTAAAAAATATAACATCTTAACATTGACCTTATCATTATGCTAATTAGCTTAACATTCACCTTATCATTTGATAATTTTGAGCAAAACTCTCTTTATTATTGTATAAATGCGTACCAAATGGCACTAAATAGTCACAATGCATATTGATGACTTATATCGATAATGATTCCTCTGATGTAAAGCCAAAGTATAGAAAAAATATAGCATGTTAACATTGACCTTATCATTATATTTTGTTGTATAATGTTCACTCCCCCCTGGTAAATGGTTCTTTTGCAACAAATAGACTCCTTAAGTAGATAAGTTGAAAATAATGGGAAAATAAAAGTGGCATCTTAACATTCTACTTATCATGTAGTGTGGACGCGGACGGGGACAGTGACGGGGACAGGGACAGGGACGGGGACGGGGACGGGGACGGGGACGGGACGGGGACGGGGACGGGGACGGGGACGGGGACGGGGACGGGGACGGGGACGGGGACGGGGACGGGGACGGGGACGGGGACGGGGACGGGGACGGGGACGGGGACGGGGACGGGGACGGGACGGGGACGGGGACGGGGACGGGGACGGGACGGGACGGGGACGGGGACGGGGACGGGGACGGGGACGGGACGGGGACGGGGACGGGGACGGGGACGGGGACGCGGACGCGGACGCCAAGACTATAGCAATAGCTCTCTTGCACTAAAGTGCAGGCGAGCTAAAAAGAATAGCGGATTGACAGTGTTGTACAATGCTGTTAGAAAAGGTTCGTTAGAAATGGTAGAATATCTCGTTGAGAAGGGCGCTGATGTAAATGCCAAGAATACTCACGGGGAGACAGTGCTGCACTCTGCTGTTTATAAAAGTACGCTAGAAATGGTGAAATATCTTGTTGAGAAGGGCGCTGATGTAAATGCCAAGGATACTCTCGGGGAGACAGTGCTGCACTCTGCTGTTTATAAAGGTACGCTAGAAATGGTGAAATATCTTGTTGAGAAGGGGCTGATGTAAATGCCAAGGATACTCACGGGGAGACAGTGCTGCACTCTGCTGTTTATAAAGGTACGCTAGAAATGGTGAAATATCTTGTGGGAAATGGCGCTGATGTAAATGGAAAAGAGTACGACGCATGGACAGTATTGCAAAGTGCTGTTGTAAAAGGTTCGCTAGAAATGGTAGAATATCTTGTCGAGAACGGTGCTGATGTAATTGCCAATGATACTCTCGGGA
This sequence comes from Dendronephthya gigantea, assembly GCF_004324835.1. NCBI lineage: Eukaryota > Metazoa > Cnidaria > Anthozoa > Malacalcyonacea > Nephtheidae > Dendronephthya > Dendronephthya gigantea. The sequence continues at coordinate 173,224 of NW_021163125.1, forward strand.
AGACAGTGCTGCACTCTGCTGTTTATAAAAATAAGCTAGAAATGGTGAAATATCTTGTTGAGAAGGGCGCTAATGTAAATGCCAAGGATACTCACAGGGGGACAGTGCTGCTCTCTGCTGTTTATAAAGGTACGCTAGAAATGGTGAAATATCTTGTCGAGAAGGGCGCTGATGTAAATGCCAAGGATATTTTCAGGGAGACAGTGCTGCACTCTGCTGTTTATAAAGGTACGCTAGAAATTGTGAAATATCTTGTTGAGAAGGGCGCTGATGTAAATGGAAAAGAGTACGACGCATGGACAGTGTTGCACAGTGTTGTTGTAAAAGATTCGCTAGAAATGGTAGAATATCTTGTCGAGAAGGGCGCTGATGTAAATACCAAGAATATTCACGGGGAGACAGTCCTGCAATCTGCTGTTTCTAAAGGTACGCTAGAAATGGTGAAATATCTTGTGGGAAATGGCGCTGATGTAAATGCAAAAAATATAGGCGGATTGACAGTACTGCACAGTGCTGTGGGAGAAGGTTCACTAGAAATGATAGAATATCTTGTTGAGAATGGCGCTGATGTAAATGCCAAGAATACTCACGGGAAGACGGCGCTGCACTCTGCTGTTTCTGAGGGTACGCTAGATATGGTGAAATATCTTGTGGGAAATGGCGCTAATGTAAATGGAAAAAAGAATAGCGGATGGACAGTCCTGCTCAGTGCTGTTGTGAAAGGTTCGCTAGAAATGGTAGAGTATCTTGTTGAGAAGGGCGCTGATGTAAATTGTAAGGAGACTAACGGGAAAACAGTGCAAACAGTGCTGCACCTTGCTGTTATTCTAGGTAGGCTAGAAATGGTAGAATATCTTTTTCAAATGCGGGCTGATGTAAATGGCAAGGATAATGACGGGGAGACAGTGATGCACACAGCTGTTACTGAAGGTAACTTAGAAATGGTAAAATATCTTGTTGAGAAGGGCGCTGACGTAAATGCCCAGGATAATGACGGGAAGACAGTTCTGCACTCGGCTATTACCGAAGGTACCTTAGAAATGGTAAAATATCTTGTTCAGAAGGGCGCTGATGTAAATGCCAAGAATACTCACGGGGAGACAGTACTGCACTCTGCTATTTCTGAAGGTACTCTAGAAATGGTGAAATATCTCGTTGAACAGGGCGCTGATGTAAATGGCCAGCGTTCTGACGGGTGGACAGTGCTGCACTCTGCTGTTTATAAAGGTACGCTGGAAATGGTGAAATATCTTGTTGAGAAGGGCGCTGATGTAAATGCCAAGGAAACTCACGGGGAGACAGTGCTGCACTCTGCTGTTTATAAAGGTACGCTAGATATGGTGAAATATCTTGTGGGAAATGGCGCTGATGTAAATGGAAAAGAGTACGACGCATGGACAGTATTGCAAAGTGCTGTTGTAAAAGGTTCGCTAGAAATGGTAGAATATCTTGTCGAGAACGGTGCTGATGTAATTGCCAATGATACTCTCGGGAAGACAGTGCTGCACTCTGCTGTTTATAAAAATAAGCTAGAAATGGTGAAATATCTTGTTGAGAAGGGCGCTAATGTAAATGCCAAGGATACTCACAGGGGGACAGTGCTGCTCTCCGCTGTTTATAAAGGTACGCTAGAAATGGTGAAATATCTTGTCGAGAAGGGCGCTGATGTAAATGCCAAGGATATTTTCAGGGAGACAGTGCTGCACTCTGCTGTTTATAAAGGTACGCTAGAAATTGTGAAATATCTTGTTGAGAAGGGCGCTGATGTAAATGGAAAAGAGTACGACGCATGGACAGTGTTGCACAGTGTTGTTGTAAAAGGTTCGCTAGAAATGGTAGAATATCTTGTCGAGAAGGGCGCTAATGTAAATACCAAGAATATTCACGGGGAGACAGTCCTGCAATCTGCTGTTTCTAAAGGTACGCTAGAAATGGTGAAATATCTTGTGGGAAATGGCGCTGATGTAAATGCAAAAAAGATAGGCGGATTGACAGTACTGCACAGTGCTGTGGGAGAAGGTTCACTAGAAATGATAGAATATCTTGTTGAGAATGGCGCTGATGTAAATGCCAAGAATACTCACGGGAAGACGGCGCTGCACTCTGCTGTTTCTGAGGGTACGCTAGATATGGTGAAATATCTTGTGGGAAATGGCGCTGATGTAAATGCCAAGAATACTCACGGGGAGACAGTACTGCACTTTGCTATTTCTGAAGGTACTCTAGAAATGGTGAAATATCTCGTTGAACAGGGCGCTGATGTAAATGGCCAGCGTTCTGACGGGTGGACAGTGCTGCACTCTGCTGTTTATAAAGGTACGCTAGAAATGGTGAAATATCTTGTTGAGAAGGGCGCTGAGGTAAATGCCAAGGATACTCACGGGGAGACAGTGCTGCACTCTGCTGTTTATAAAGGTACGCTAGAAATGGTGAAATATCTTGTTGAAAATGGCGCTGTTGTAAACAGCAAGGATACTACAGACGGCTGGACAGTACTGCACTATGCTGTTTCGTATAGTTCTTTAGAGATGATGAAACATCTTGTTGAACTGGGGGCAGATGTAAATGGCAAAAAGACCGATGGGTGGACAGTGCTGCACTCTGCTATTTTTGAAGGTACGCTAGAAATGGTGAAATATCTTGTGGGATATGGCGCTAATGTAAATGGAAAAACGAATAGTGGATGGACAGTCCTGCACAGTGCTGTTGTGAAAGGTTCGCTAGAAATGGTAGAGTATCTTGTTGAGAAGGGCGCTGATGTAAATTGTAAGGAGACTAACGGGAAAACAGTGCAAACAGTGCTGCACCTTGCTGTTAATCGAGGTAGGCTAGAAATGGTAGAATATCTTTTTCAAATGCGGGCTGATGTAAATGGCAAGGATAATGACGGTGAGACAGTGCTGCACACTGCTGTTACTGAAGGTAACTTAGAAATGGTAAAATATCTTGTCGAGAACGGCGCTGATGTAAATGCCAAGGATAATGACGGGGAGACAGTGTTGCACTCTGCTGTTTTTGAAGGTAAGCTAGACATGGTGAAATATCTTGTGGGAAATGGCGCTGATGTAAATGGAAAAAAGAATAGCGGATGGACGGTGTTGCACAGAGCTGTTGTAAAAGGTTCGCTAGAAATCTTAGAATATCTTGTCGAGAACGGTGCTGATGTAAATGCCAATGATACTAACGGAGGGACAGTCTTGCACCATGCTTTTCGTGTTGGTGATTTAGTAACTGTCAAGTATTTAGTTGAACAGGGTGCTGATGTTGGCACCGCTGCCTTTGCACTCCTCCAAATAGCTGTTGAAAACAACTTCGTCGCCTTGGTCAATCTTCTTTATGAGAAAGACAACGCGATGTGGAGAGAGCAAACGATCATTGTTAAAGGGCGAGAAATAAATCTTCTTGAATGGAGCATTCACCTTGGGCATGATGAAATTACAAATATCCTTAACAAGTCCATAAAACATCGTGAGAAAATTAAGAAGTTGAAAACTACGAACTGTAACCAGTTAGAAGAGGTAATATTTAACAATATTATAAGAGATAATATAACCTAAGGCAATGGGGATGTTTAGAAACAAAGGACATCGCAGCTCGATGACGCGCATTTTGCAGCCAATCGGTGACATAATCAATTCCCTACCAAACTGCGACTACGGAACTCGCGCGATATACAAAACAAAGATTAACCATTCAGATGCGCACCAAACCTTACCTATATATATATGGATTAGTTTAGAGATGTTAGATTGGGTAGGTTACACAACTAATGGCGTGATGGGTCTTTTTCAATTGGGGGGAGGGGAGTTGCTGTGGCAAAGTTTGCGCAAAAAAATTTTGTCTTCCGAATTTTTCAATCGATTTTTTCTACAACAGCTGGTGTAGCGTTTTACTACCAGGGGCCAGTTGTATAAAAGACTAGTTAACTTCTAACTGTAATAAGGGCAGAAGTCGGAGTCGTGTATTTCTGAGTTAACTAAGATTTAACTATGCAACGTGTAGTTATAATTTTACACAAGCGGCTCAGTTGTTTTGTTTTTCTTTTCCTGGAGAAATCTTTTTAGTGCAAAATTTCTTTGCAGTATTGTGCAGATTGATGAAAATTTGAGCGAGTCAGTCATAGAGTAAACTTTCCGGGAGGTAGGCGTGGTTCATGTTTATGGTCATTTTTTAGTTCGGTCATCAGTTTAACTTGTTTAATCTATCAATTCTCTATCCATTTTGCTAAGTTCGCAAAAATATTGAGGAATCTTACCGTTACTGTAAATTAAAATATTGCTTTTCCGTGGTGTGAGTTTTGTTTGAAAGGAATTTAGCCCCCTAAAGACAGCGCGCATGTGCCGTCGCACATGAATTGGCAGAGTTTGGTACGGAGATGAATTATAATGGGGATGGATGCGACATTGCATGCGATGTATTTTGTCAGTGTTTATTGATGCAAAATATATTTTAAAGATTGTGTGTTTAACATCATACTTTGTGCTCAAATCGTGCAACATCAAGCTCAAATCAAATTACATTCACAATTACATTGAAACAAGAAACGAGGATTGAGTGTTGCTTTAAATATTTCGGACCCATACTCATTTAGATGCCTTGCAAACCTAAATGTTGTTTGATCGAGACATTCAGAAGCACATCGCACTTTAAAAAGTATAGAAGTTCAATTGTTTAAAAACGTAAATAAACCGCATGATACGTTCACTTTGTTTTACACTGTGGAATTCGCGCCGACGTGTCAACGCGCCCATACACGACCACATCTTATTAAACGGCGAAATAGCAGCGATATTAGTAAAATAGGACCAGAATCTACATGTGTTAAATATATTCTTACCCCAATTAAATCTGAACTTAATCCAAAAGCATCAAAAGAACGGTTCATTGGTTCCTCTAGGAGAAATTGCGGTATCATGCAAGCGAAATCAAATCGCGCATCGGTAAATTAGTCAGAGATTTGAGCTGTGCACCACAACTTCTGGGGGGACAAAACTGTGACATAGTAGATACGGTTACGTACACTTTTCAAATATATTAAATGAAAAAAAAAACAAATAAAAACAAAACAAAACTTAGGCGAATTTTCAACTCCGTCCCTCATGCCGGAGTAGTATAGTAATCAAAATTACTATCCTGCATGGCTAACGTAATTTGAGCCGTTACTTTTGAGTATAATTTTTTCATTCTAACGCTTTTCTACATTGGTGTATCTCTGAAATGAATATTGTGATGTTGCTACTCTGAGTCACCAACCGGGTAAGCTGAAAAAATAGCTTGACCACGTTCCCTATGTCTGCCACACTAAAGGCAGCGTACAAATTTTGCCATATCCTCGTATCGTGTAATACTGAGCAACAAAATTATTAGCAATAAACCTCCTGTTTTATTAAGGCTAACATTTGACCTGGTTCTTTATATTTTAACTGGCATTAACCGGCATTCAAAGTCCAACAAAAGATGATTTCAATGGGGGTTATGTTTTTTATATAACCTGTAGAATATAGAATATTATTATTATTATTATTATTATTATTATTATTATTATTATTATTATTATTATTATTATTATTATTATTATTATTATTATTATTATATTTATTATTATATTATTATTATTATTATTATTATTATTATTATTATTATTATATTTTATTATTTATTATTATTTTATTATTATTATTATTATTATTATATTTATTATTATATATATTATTATATTATTATTATTATTAATTTTATTATTATTATTATTATTATTATTATTATTTTATTCCAGAATATTTCGCTCAAAGAATGAACGGAACACCGGGGAGCTAGGCTCAAGCAGCAGCTTCCACCGCCCCGGCTCGCATAAGCCTATTATGAACAACGTATACAGGATTTTCATTCGAATTATGTCTTTCTGATAAAATCACTTGCAAATATAGTATTGATTTGAGATTTCGATATTTAGAAGTTGAGAATGTACTTTTTAAATTGTGAATGTGTTCTTGCTTTTTTCTTCTCACTGTGGAATATTTATCGTGTTGTTTGTTTTTTTTTAAATATTGGCATTCCGATACAGGCTTTTGTCGCCGACAAGCAATTCAGAATTAGCGATGGTGGATATTCAAATGTCTATGTTGGTCTCATGAAGGATGGGACTGAAGTTGCTGTTAAGAAAATGCTGGTTCAAACGTGTGATAAAGTAGCTGAAAACGAAAAGGAAATTATGGAACTTATTAAAACAAACGACTCACCATTTATAGTGAGTTATCGACATTTTCACCGTGACGATACCTTCATATATCTTATTCTTGAACTTTGCGAAGAAACCTTGAGTGAACTTGTTCGTGCATCCAGTATTGAACATCTACAAGAGCATGGTCCACGAATGATTAAGGAAATTCTAATCGGACTTGAATTTCTTCATGGTAAAAGAATATTACACAGAGATCTAAAACCATCAAACGTCCTGGTTGATATCGAGGGTCGCATGAAATTGGCAGATTTTGGATTAAGCCGCGTTCTAAAAGAGGATGAAACGACGGTTAAAACAGATGTTAAAGGCACTTACGGATGGATGCCAACAGAAGTAATTGAAGCAATAGACACAAAAGAAAAAAGTCGTTTCAAAAGAAAATCGGATGTCCAGGTAGCGGGTATGATTGCTTTCTTCATCTTAACAAAAGGTGAACACCCTTTTGGATCTTCGTTAGATCGAATGAGAAATATTTTAAAAGGAAACCCTGTGAATTTGAAGAAACTTGGTGATCGTAAAGCTCGAAAGTTTGTGTCTTGGCTGATTAGTCACAAGATTGATAAGAGACCTTTTGCTGAGGAAGCGCTGTGGGACTCTTTCATTAATAAAGATTGATACAGAACTATTTTACGGAGAGGAAAGCAATGTTATGAGAAATTATACCAATATTTTAACTTTATGAACAACGAGTTTGTAAGGAAAACAATTATCTGAATTTCACAACATGGTATTCTACCAGAGGATCATCTAGTAATCTAGACAAACTTGTACAAAGAACAGTTAGTTAACCTGATAATCATTCTATAAATTATAAACGTTGGTGAACTGCTCTTCTTAATAAAAGGACCATAATTTTCGGCAATAGTTTGTGCAGTCGTAGTGTAATTTTTACCCCTCTAATCGGTTCCTAGCATATGCCTAGTCGGTTCATACTCGTGCCCTGGTCCTTTCGTATACTGCGTGCGACGTTAACACGAGAGGATACAAAGAGTTTGGTACAAGGATAAACTATAAAGATAGCTGGGAGATTGCATAAGATGTATTTGTCGGTGTTTATTGATGCAAGGAATATTTTAAGGATTGTGTGTTTACCATCATGCTTTGCGTGGTCAAATCAATTTCACATTTCACGCCTAAAAGTCTAGATTTCTGTTTATAATCTATGCGAAATTTGAAATTTATTTGCTAATTTACCCTTCTAATGAAAATGCAAGACAGTTAGTGGATGACTTTCAAGGCAAGATGTTAGCAATAATAGTTGCAAAGCATGACGGTTGATTACCATTCTTAAATAGTTCTTGTTCCTTAACAGCGCAAAACAACCATGTGTGTGTGTTTTAACAAACTAGTAGGTCGTTTAGGGCGAATCTACACAACCGTGGACCCAGCCTGAAAATATATACTGTATATAACCGTAGAGAGCTTGTGAGTCAAACTTCACGAAAACTTGTTCCATTCGTATGTATAGCAACATAGTCTAGTGATATACCTTAAGATATACCTTCATAGTCTACTGTCCTCTGTAATGACACTTACTGGTTTTTATGACTTTTTATTGTTGTAATATCTATATAGATAACTAAATACAAGAACTATAACCAATCTCTGATATTTAAAAAAAAAATTTAGGAGAACCAGCACTTTCAATCTTGGCATTACAATTTTCACACATATATATGAAGGGTAGTCTCAGTGATTTGGAGCAGTGGGTTGCATAATAGAGTTTACACGCGTTTTGATTGCGTAGACGGTCGCCGGTAGCTTCGTTCATATTCAATTGGGTTTGGTCGTTGAAATACGCGTTAAGTTTAACCGAAATTATATTATTATTATTCACACCCGCACTCAACTATCGCGCATGACTGTTTAAACCGTCCAGAGATATTATGAAACAGCTTGTGTATCACACATTTTTTATGGTTTTTAAAATCCTTTGTTGTCATTGGTTGACTAGCGGTCCGTGAAATCCATAATCGGACGGTGGTCCGTATAATTATTTCGTATTTGGACCAGTATCCCAGATGTCTCATGTAGTTCAGCCATATCTGATATTTCACAGTAGAGACCTCACGCTCGGTCAATAATCAGTTAATATACTGGATAGTTTATAATGACTTTCTGCTGATGAATCATGCAAATGCTGTATGGACTTAATTTCATATTCAGACATTTGAAAACGAACATTAGCTTTTTTGCTGTAATTTGTTACAATATCGTTTTCTGATATAGATTATTCCTGACTTTTACATGACCTTAAATTTCCAACATTTTTACTTATGTGGTAGGAATGTTGTTTTGACAGAATATTCCTGATTTTGAGTCACACTGGAAAAATTTGATTTGATTTTTTGTTTTCTATTGGCCCATTTTTATCACGTGTTTTGCCCCCATAGAAAACATATATTTTCCCCTAACTCTCCTGACGAAAGCCCTTAGGTCGAAACGTCAAGAAGCGTTTTGGCTATTTTAGGCAGTTTTTGTAGTACTAAACTTGTTCGAACGGCACCTCACCCACTCACATTTTACTCTTTCTTTATCTGTTGATATGATGATGTAAGAGGCTTAAAAAGCTGTTTATAGCGATGAACACTTTCCGCAAAGAATATTGAATTGCTGCACACGAAAATTGCCTCCAGCGAATGCCCTAAGAGTCTTTTGATTGTTTGTCATTAGGAGGAGAAGTCACCTGATTGCAAAAATGTTTTTTACCAGTTATCATTCCGGTTGTGTTCGTCATAGTTCAGTGGTTCAGACGTGACGCGCTCGCTTTCTCAGTCACTGATGTGTATACTGGAGTGACTGCACGACATCACGCATTTATCGCGCTCTAAAGACTCTATATAGGTAAGATACTGAGGTACATTACCTTCATAGAAGCCAATCCATCGTAAACATCACCCAGTTGTTTTATATCTCCCTTTCAGATTTCCACGAATTTTCGAGCAATTCAGCGTTAATTCTCTTGTGTACTGTTCCCAGTTCCTAAAGAGAACATGAAACTATAATCAAAATTTTCTTGTAGAATAAATAATTGTTATACAAGAGTGAGGTATTTGAGTACATGATAAGGTCTATGTACACTACACGATTAGTTGTATTCCATTATAAGATTTACGCCTGTATTCAAAAAGCTCACTCACACTCACACTCATTGAGTGTGACATATAAATTTCGTTAATGTTGATCAATGAAAAATTTTTTTCTGATTAGATGAATGATGATATAAGGTAAATCACTAAAAATCAAGCCCCTATTCGGCTGGAAATACCGCCATTGAAACGTTATGAGAAGATTAAGATCTCCCACTCGATAAGTTTGAGTGTGAGTGAGCTTTTAGAATTCAGACGTTAGACAAATGCAAAAAAGGGCCTATATGCCATAATCTTCATTCAATTTAGTTCAGGTTGGAATTTAAAGTGTCACGCTGGTACGTGTGTTCATACGTTCACATACGCCAGGGTACGAATCATATACGACAAATCACTCACTCACTCATGCCCGTTATGCCGGCTGACATGTAGGGCGGAAACAAAGGTACTCCACTCCTGTCTGTTCTGGGCCAGCTTTTGAACAGTCCCCATGTGTGATGGAGGGTCTTAAGCTCCCCTTCTACGGTTCGACGCTAGGTGTTCTTGGGTCCGTGTCCGTTTCTTGTCCGTTTCCGTTTCCCCTCTGGCGTCCAGTGGAGGGCTGTGCAGGAAATGTTACCAGGTTCTCTTCTCATCACATATCCGATCCATCTCCATCGCCTTTGCATGACGATGGTGCCCATGCTGTCTTGGTTGCAGCGGGCGAGAAGTTGTTGGATGGAGATGGTCTCGGGCCAAAATATTCGCAGGATTCTTCTAAGGTTCTTGGTGTGGAAGATGGACAGTTGTTTCAGGTCGCTTTCAGTCATCCTCCAGCATTTTGTGGGATGATTTCCACACGTTGTTTATCATACGACAAATCGCGTAGTGTAAATGGGCCATTAGCAATCACCATGATCGTCACCACAGCTAGTAAGAGCATACTGGAATTAGTAAAATTGCAAAGTTTGGTTTACAAAATGTTGTAAAATGCAGAAAATACAGCCTTGTCATTTTTTGTGTACAGTCGCAACGCATGCAAAATTATTTTATACATCAGTTGGCAAAGTTAATGTATTAAAAATTTAACTATGTTTGCTACAATGATTTAGATGATAAAAAGCAAAAACTTCAAAGTTCCACTGGATTGTCATAAAACGGTAGGTATTGCATGTTTATTAATTAAACCACTTGCAAATAATTGCCTGAGTTCACTTGTTAGCGGTATCTAAAGCAGTTCATGACGAGAGTTGTAGGTTTTAGGAAAGGGCGCATTATTTTGCAGACACAAGAAACTCTATAGACCACATTAAACTACGTGAAAGCAATCATCGTTCTAGTTACGCCATTGGTGATGATAAAAATTTATTCCTCACCAGACTTTTTAATTGTTTATTACTAGTTCCACGAGCTTTCTAGTATGAATCACGATGTCACCCCAACAGGAGTTGTGATCTCTCTAGCTGATGCCGGAGTTCCCAGTGATGCAGTTGACATCGTGGTTTTTGCGAAAGTTTATTCTGGTCAAACACCAACGACAGGGTCGAAAGTTTCATAAACGTCTATCTAAAGGGCGCAAGTGGTATTATTGAAGACGAAAGGCAACTAATGTACTGCACATACCCTCAAACTGCCGTATCGGTTAATTCAGAAAATATGGTTTTTCCCATAAAAAGCAACTCGAAGACTATTACAGCCCAAGTGGATGGTACTTTTCCGTCAAGAAATTTTGCTGCTACAGTTAAAATTCATGGTTACTATTTCTTTTGTTGCCAATAAATTGTAGAAGGTATTGTTTTTTAGAAGCTAATAATTTGTTATACAACATTTCGCATAAATGACCTAGAATTGTTTTGTTTCAAATTATCTCTTTTAGCCTCGCGATTCAACAGACATTCCAATAGAGAGCTTTTGATAGTGACAACGGGCTACGACAACGGTTGAAATGGTTTTTGTCCACTGTTGGCACCAACTAAGATGTTATTTACAAGTCATCCCGGGTGATTTTATTGACTTAGTTTGAAAAATATAAACTGTTCATGATAGTAGAAAAACACCAAATAAACTTGTTCTTTTTGTATGCATATCAGTATAGTATAATAGATACACGTTCTGTCCTTTGTCACGAGACGTTTATAACTTTTATAACTTTCGTAATCTGTAATTTTGATCATTAAAATTAAGAACATAAATGATAAAACAAAATTTATAACCATGGCGACAAAAGTTTGTCAAAACCAGCACCACTGCCTCCCCCAGCAGCTGATCTCAATAAGTTCCTGAATGTAACTGTTTTACCGGGTATGGACGTATGCAGTATCACGGACCTGTTTTCGACAAGTCGAATCTTGGGTAGAAGGGCGGAAAATAATAACAAACGACCTTTTCTATTATTAGCTATGTTCCACCAGTTTACTGAAAGAGGTAGATTAAAGATTTTAAAAAGCAGCTCGTAAAGACGTACACTTTTATTGAGAGTTATTTTTAATTGCTGCAGAGTTTAGAATTCTTCTTGGCTATGATAGAAAAAAAATCGCTCGAAACGTTGTTTGATTGTCAGGCATTAGGAATAGAAGTCACCTGTTTTCCAACCTGGTTATCACCAGTTATTCAACCAGTTCTAAATGATTGGCTTAAAATTATACACGCGCTTCCTTAGACTCTGATCTATCAGTATAGCTGAACGTGATCTAGGAGCCGGTTGTTCGAAAGTCTTTTAGCTTTAACGGCGGATAAGTTCAAAATGGAAAGCAAAATCATTTATTTATTGAACAACTCAGCTGAAATATTTCGATGTAAATAATTTAATTTTCAGTGGAAGTACTTATATAAGGCTGGTTGAAGAGGCTGGTTCAGTCGTGCACAAGATGTATGAGGGTATTTTTAAACTTGGGTTTCACCACCGTTTAAGTTAAACGCCTTTCAAAGAGGTTAAACCACTTTACCTTTCTGGAACCTAATCCATCGATTGTTCCAGATTATTCAGATATGAAACTTTGTTTTAAATATCTTGCTAATAAATTCATTAGTACAAAAATTAAAAATAAAATATTTCAAATCATGTAAGCGGAAAAATTACTTGTGTTTCCGAGATTTGTAAAGTAAAATCAAAGTAATCGTTTAGTTTGATAACAAAATATTATCAAAATGGCACAATTTGCATGTTAGCATCAAAATAATTAATGTGGTACACACTTCTTCACAGTTTCTGACCTGAGGGCCTTCATTAGGAGAGTTAGTATGAAAAACGAAGACGATATGAAACTATATTATATGCAACACGAATTTGCATGTTAGTCTAACTTTATATGTAGGCAAAAAGATGACAATAAATCACGACAGCTAGTAAACGCATACTAGAATGAGTAAAATGCCAATGTTTAGCTGCAAAATGTTTTAAAATGTACAAAATACGGCCGTGCGAATTATTGTATAATTTTGACCTTTTTTACCCTACTAAAGCCTGAGAACTAGTTTCGTTTACTGAGCAATCTTACTTCCGGTGGGATTACTTCATCGACAGAGCATACAGCATACAACCATATTAAGTATGATACCAGAAAGTGATTGGATGGCTAACTAATATTACGGGATAACTAATAATATTATTGACCATATTTGATATCGTGATCGAAGACTAGGTCAGGAAAGAAGACTACAAAGGTTTTTCATCCAAATTGTATTTGTTTTATTTTGGATGCCGTGTCGTCATCGTTGGATATCAACTATTTAAGGTAGAGAGTTAATGAATAACCCTGCTTAGTCAGTAATTTGTTCAATACCACAGAACTGAGACGCAACTAATAATCACGGGATTATCGAGTATCATATTTGTGCGAGGCATATGGTGTGTAGCAGTGTTAATTAACCGTAGAGACCCAAACTATACCAAGAATAGCCCTAGAATAGTCAATAACAAGACGGCAAAATCGAGGGTGCGTATTCATACATTCTTCTTGTATCCCCTACTGATTCCCTTTTAAAGACGATTGTTTCAGTTACGGTTTATGAACATTAATATACATGTATAAAGAATATACACTCTGATCGTACAGTTGACACTTTCTGTGGTGACTGGTCTAAACCCCTTAGCAGTTGTGTTGCTCAGAATTTTGTAAAGTCTGTTTTAGACATATTTTCGTTTCATAAAAAACTTGCCAATATTTCAGAGCTGGCGTCATGACAGTTGGATACTAAAAGAAGCTTTGTCTTATTTGAATTCATTTTAATTAATTTTCCGTTGAGGACAACTTTTGAAATGTTGCTTAATTTGTTTTGAACAGAAAATATTCGTAGAACAGACTTCACATCATCCTTAATAATTAGGGATTCAGGTTAGCATGCAAGTTCGCAAACAGCATTGTGAATTAAGAAGCGCATGACTAGAAAGATCGAGTGATCATATGAAAATCGAGCAATATCGGCGAGTATTGGCTATTGTTATGGTTGCATGGAGGGTCTATTGCATGTAAAGCATTTTTCGTTCGTTTGTTTCTCGATCGTCGATACGCGATAGACAACCGAAACATATAGTTGGCCTAGATTAACGTTAGAAAACAAAAATTGGGTCGTGTACGCTGATCTGTTATGCCAGTATATTAGATAAAGCAGTGAACTTTACTGAAACAGTTAAACTGGGACGACTACTCGGCTGCTATCTCGTCTGCTTTTGTCTTCACCGTAGACAATCCCGCCGACGTAAACAAAGAAAAGTGACTGGGAATGGTCTAGATTTGGCTATAAATTGGTTCCAAAGATAGCTGTTATCCTTCTAGGGCCGATTTGACGAAAATTAGATAATGATTCCGCTGGATAGTGATTTTTCCACAGTTTTAATCATTTGGAGCTAACAGTAATTAATAACTTGGTTTTCAGGTTCCCATCGCGCTATTTCGAAGATGACGGTCAGGCAAGATGATATGACTTTGTTATAAGCACCAAAGAAGATTGTAAAAAATAATATAAGAATGACTGAACTCAAGGAAAATGATAATGTTGTGATGTCCCAGGCTGAGGACAACGACGTAACTTCAAGCTTTACGGAAAACAATAATATCGCTTCGTCCGAAAATAAACAAGCCCAGTCTGTTAATAAACAGAAAGAAGTTGAAGATGAACTCCAAGAAAAAGGCATTCAAAACGAAGAATGTGATGGCGGTGAGAATTAAAACAAATGTCCTATGATAGAAGTAAAAATCCTATCCTCTACTAACTCGTACATTTTGATCAGGGTTGCAGATAGACTGCCTAATTGGGCGGGGAGGGGTTGCATATTCATATGTTCATGTTTATATATCGTAGGAACAATAGCGTAGCAAAGAAATCAGACGGGTGGTATAAAGGCGGCTTTCGAACCATTCAGTGCAAAATGTCGCGCGTCCGATTTTTTGCAATCCCTTTCTTTGAAATGTGTTAATTCAAAATCATCTAATGCATGGGATTATAGTTCCGCTTGATTGTTTGTATTTCATAAAAAAGCGATCGCAAAAAGTCGCGCTACATTTTCATGATGAATATATAGAGATTACTTCATGGTTGGCGAGTGCGTACGATTTTTATGCACGAGTTGTGAAGGATCGCAATACGAACGAGTGAGCGCAGCGAACGAGTGAGTTTGCAATCTTTCGCAACGAGTGCATAATAAAAATCGTACAAACGAGCCAACCATGGAGTAATTTGTTTATTAAATGTGTATAGAGATCAATTTGACAACGACACGCTTTAAATATACAAAAACACAGCGAGCAACAAAATCAAAACTTTATCCATCATAACAGATTTATTACCGCTCAGTTTCTTTGTAATTTTGTTCAATAGAAGTTAGATATTCTTTCCGAAAGATTTGAGAATGTGCTGAATGTAAAAATATCTTGAATATGAGAATTATGTTTTGAATTTCACTCCTATATTTCGACGCCATCTTGAAAGAAAATTTAAACAAATTACCGCCAAAATGACATACGACAATTTTTCACGTGTGAAGAATATCGTACGTCCAATCAAAGCCGTGTAAGGCATTTTTTCACACGTGAAAAACATCGTACGTCCAATCAAATTGCATGAAATTTATTTACACAGTGAAATACGATTTTCATTTCATCATTCTGCTGTGCATAAATCTCTATACACATATAATATATGAATATACACCCCCATAATTAAGCTTCTGGCTATACGGCCCCAACCATCAAGGTCCCGCAATAATTGGCCTAGGCAATTGCGTTCGCTATTGGCAAAGGCGATACTAAAATTAATATAAATGAGTAAGATAATAAATATCCCATGGGAACCATTCAGCCTATTCAATAATTTTAATTTCTACCCTATAACCCGTTAACACATTTTTAACTTTCTTATCCTCGAGCCGGTGCGGAGCACCGTGCGAGGGTACTAATTCCACCCGGAGATAAGGAATTACACCCGGGACCCGGGAGAACATAGCGGAATCCAAAGTCGCCTAAATTTGGACCATGGACGTTCAATGGTCATGGTACTTGTGCGCACGGGCAAAATTTGAACGAGTGACGACTGGTAATTAGCAACTTGCTGATTGGCTAAGACGAAGCGTTTGTGTTTCAGTGAAAAACGTCAGCAATTTGACTGTCATTTTGCAAACTATTTTTTTAAAAAATGCATAAAATGTTTCGAAAACACAATATGAAATGTGGAATCAAATAACAGATAAAACACTTGGAAGAGTTTAAAATATTATCAGAACTGGAAGAATTTGCGGTGAAAAGGAACAACTCGTTTATAATCCTTGAAATGGTAGGAGTCTATTTTGTTTATTTCGAGGTTTATTTTGTGTTTGCTGTACGAATACATTTTATGACCTTGGTATGTACAGTATGTCGTTTTGCTCGGTTTTGCGAAGACGTGACCGACTATTTAAGGCTTTACATCATCGTTTTAACTTCAAAAAGAGTTCTTAAAAGTGTAATTCGGAGTTTTAATATAACAAGTATCACTTATAGAGTCGACTGCAATCACTGCATGAATTTAATAATCGAAAAACAACATTCGACGTTCACTGCTTAGTTATTTATATTATTTGTGCTATCTTGATGTTTTGAAGGTTTAGTTATAGTGAAGTATTAACTCTCACTTAAACTGTGAAAGTCTATCGGCTGTATTCTAAAAGCTCACTCACACTCACACTCAAGTTAAACTCGAGTGAGCTGCTTCCAAGTGTGATTGAAGTGTGAGAATAAGTGGAGTGTGAGTATAACTTTGCACTTGGAAAGGGCTTACTCATTTGTCAAGCAAACTGGTCAAATTGCATTCAAAAAGCTTACTCAAGTGTGACTAACTGGAGTGCAGTTCAGTAAACAATCATGTATGTACGAGTTTGATTTTCTCGGCTGTGAAGTCTAAAGACAACGTGCAGTGAGATGTCCCAAGGCAGGCAGTATTTTTAACAACTAGAAAAGTCACTTCTTACAGAGTTAGTTGCAAAACACAAAGACGTCCTGGAAAGTAAAAGAAATGATTTTAGGACAATATCCCAGAAAAACGCGTTGTGGGA
Organism: Dendronephthya gigantea; assembly: GCF_004324835.1. Taxonomy (NCBI): domain Eukaryota; kingdom Metazoa; phylum Cnidaria; class Anthozoa; order Malacalcyonacea; family Nephtheidae; genus Dendronephthya; species Dendronephthya gigantea. The sequence continues at coordinate 190,058 of NW_021163125.1, forward strand.
AACGTTATCGCAAGAATTTAATTCGCAGTCAGGTGTGACTAAGCGGGATGCGAAACAACTTAAGAAATGTTGGGAAAATTTGAAGAAGCGTGCCAAAAAGGTTCTTGCTAGAGAAAAACGGGCTGCTAAATTAACTGGTGGTGGTGTATCCAATAATCCACATCATCTGCAGACGAACAATCATCGGCTATTGCTTCAAAAATCCCTGTTTAAATAGACGGCCTAGAAAACCCTTTTCGGATGACGATAACTACGAATCTGGTAAGAGTATATGCTATAGTAGAAAGATTATGGTATTGGGCATGTTTCATTTCTCATTCATTTAATTGAAACCGAAAATGGCGAGGCTCAGTCTAGTACAACAGTACAGTTACTCCGCATCAAGAACCGTCAACTGTTGTAGAAGCTGCCTTGTCGTTACCAACGACCACAAAGAAACCAATATCTGCGGCTCAAGAGCGTTGTTTGAGCATGCAAGAACAACAACATGAGGCGGAGGTGGAATTGTTGGTTATTAAAAAAACCGAGTTGATCACTGAACACACAAGAAAGCTTGAAGTGCTGGACGCTGAACTGGAGTATTGGAATTCGATGAGAAAACGCGTGAAACCTAACGAAGAAGAACAGCAGAGACCATTAACCCGTGCTAGGATGCACAAACAATAATTATTGAAATGAATGATGTTAAACGCCAGAAATTAAGCTTGCTTTGCTAGCATATTCTCATTAGGGAATGTTATATTATTCTTTAGACGAGCAATAGCTTTCGACACGCGTTTTATAATGCGACTTGCTGATGGCTGGGATATTTCACATAAGTCCGCACATGCTAACTGGAACGTACCAGTCGCATAAAATCGGAGAGTTATCAGCAGTTGACTATCAGCGGGAATAGGTCTTCCCCTGTCGTTATGTGCACGTATATGTCATATGTGGTCGAATAATTCGCAGCAACTCCTGAAAAGCATCCTTTGTTAACCTATATCTCCTCCTAAATTGTTCATCGTCATACGTGTCTATATTGGACGTATATGTCTTCCGTTTATTTCTGTTATTGAATATAATATTATCGACGGCATTCAGTCTTTTTTGCCATCTGCCGGCCATGTTTTTATGACATACACACTCGTGAGGGCAGGTCAAGGGAGGTATACATTTCACTCACACTTCACTCCACTTTTAGGCCTCATTGGAGGGTGAGTAACGTCTTTGAATGACTGAAGTGTGAGTGTAACAATCAACTCAACGAGTTCGAGGGGGATCTCATTGAGCTGTAAGTTTCACTCATTGAGCATAAGCGTCCACTCGTTAAGTGTGAGTGTGAGTGAGCTTTTAGAATACAGGCGTATAACTTAATGCAACGGAAAGCAGCAGGAAAACGGGTGATTTCACTTCACCTTTACGACTGTGTTTGTTTCTGAAAAATTTGAAACATCAGCTATCGGCTTTACATTTAGGACATTTCATAATATTGAAGGTTAGGTCTGGCTAGCTCAGGAAATATTTTGCTTCGTTTGAAATGGCGAGGGGTTGCTGCATGCATGTATTTCTAGTCACCTGATACAATGTAGCTCGTGCTCAAGGAAAAACTTTTTAACAATTAGATTACGAGCTCGAGATTTCTATGAGGTGATAGTTGATGAGGGCGAAGCCCGAATCAACTATCACCTCATCGAAATTGAGAGCAAGTAATCTAATTGTTTTAGTATAATCAGTTCATCCTCAATCAAGTTCATCCTCAGAAACCTCAGAAAACCGCGAGCCGGAGGCCATTTTTCTAAAAGAATACGCCAGAAATGCGACTGTTTCGCTACTCGCTATCTATCAACAATTAGATAGCGAGTAGAGTAGCCAATCAAATTTCAGCATTTGCAATAGTATGCTAATATGATTCTACTAAATAATTATACGGCACATTTCGCCAAAGTCCCCTATGCATGTGTTGAAAATATGTATTTATCATGCACCTCTAATATTTAAGACTTCTTGGAGGTGCTTGCCTCCCCGAAATAAATCCCTGACGTGAACGGATTTTAGGCCTTGTTCGGAAGACAAATTAAGTTATAGTTATCACGGTTTACAGCCGTTTTCTCTCGATTATTGTATAATTTCACCTCTTCCAGAAATCACTCATGCCTGCGTAATGCGAGCCGATAAATTGTTGGAGTCTCACCCGCAATGAAATTTCGTTGGGCACGGCCCGGTTATTTATTTTTCATCTTTCTTTTTCATGTAAATTGCATCTTAATGTTTCATATTTATAGGTATTGAGAAGAAGAAAGAGACAAGTGGAAGTATAAATCTCTGTGAAGCAGAAAAAAATAAATTTTTGGACGAAATAAAAAAGCAAGTTAAATGCGGTGAAAACAAAGAAAATCGTTGGAAGAAGACAATTCTTTGGCGCGCTATTCAGTTTAGTCCAGTAGATCAAAATATTGTTAAATATTTAGTTGACAATGGAGCGGACATTTATTCCCAGAGCGAAAAAGGTGAAACAGTTTTGTCGATAGCGACGAGAAATTGTTTATTTGATCTTGTTAAGTATTTTGTTCAATATGGTCCTGAACATAATTTTCAAAATGATTCCAAAGTTCTTCAGGGTGCAATACAGTCTCGATCATTAGAAATGGTGAAATATTTCGTTGACGTTTGTGGGGCTGATATACATTGTAAAGATGATTTGGGAAATACTGCCTTACATCATGCTGTTTATGTTAGTGGCACAGAAATTGTCAAGTACTTAGTTAAACAATGTGGTGCAGACATGAATGCTAGGAATCCAGACGGCGGGACAATGCTACAACTTGCTAATGCAGAAGGTGCACTGGAATTGGTGAAATATCTTGTTGAACAGGGCGCTGATGTAAATGGCCAAAGTACTGACGGGTGGACAGTGCTGCACGCTGCTGTTACAAAATCTACTCCAGAAGTTGTAAATTATCTTGTTGAGAAGGGCGCTGATGTAAATGCCAAGAATACTCACGGGGAGACTGTGCTGAACTCTGCTGTTTCTGAAGGCACGCTGGAAATGGTGAAATATCTTGTGGGAAACGGTGCTGATGTAAATGGAAAAAAGAATAGCGGATGGACAGTGTTGCATAGTGCTGCTACTAAAGGTACGCTAGAAATGGTTAAATATCTTGTAGGAAATGGCGCTGATGTAAATGTAAAAAAAAGTAATGGATGGACAGCCCTGCACAGTGCTGTTTATACAGGTTCGCTACAAATGGTAGATTATCTTGTTGAGAAGGGCGCTGATGTAAATGCCAAAAATACTCACGGGGAGACTGTGCTGCACTCTGCTGTTTCTGAAGGTACGCTAGAAATTGTTAAATATCTTGTGGGAAATGGCGCTGATGTAAATGTAAAAAGAAATAGCGGATGGACAGTCCTGCACAGTGCTGTTGTAAAAGGTTCACTAGAAATGGTGGAATATCTTGTTGAGAAGAGCGCTGATGTAAATGCCAAGAATACTCACGGGGAGACAGTGCTGCACTCTGCTGTTTCCGAGGGTACGTTAGAAATAGTGAAATATCTTGTCGGAAATGGTGCTGATGTAAATGGAAAAAAGAATAGCGGATGGACAGTCCTACACAGTGCTGTTGGAAATAGCTTGCTAGAAATTGTAGAATATCTTGTTAAGAAGGGCGTTGATGTAAATGCCAAGAATAGTCACGGTGAGACAGTGCTGCACTATGCTGTTTCTGAGGGTACGTTAGAAATAGTGAAATATCTTGTGGGAAATGGCGCTGATGTAAATGGAAAAAAGAATAGCGGATGGACAGTGCTGCACAGTGCAGTTGTAAAAGGTTCGCTAAAAATGGTCGAATATCTTGTTGAGAAGGGCGCTAATGGAAATGCAAAGAATACTCACGAGGAGACAGTGCTGCACTCTGCTGTTTCTGAGGGTACGCTAGAAATAGTGAAATATCTTGTGGGAAATGGCGCTGACGTAAATGTAAAAAAGAACGGGGGTTGGACAGTGTTGCACAGTGCTGTGGCAGAAGGTTTGCTAGAAATGGTGGAATATCTTGTTGAGAAGGGCGCTAATGTAAATGCCAAGAATACTCACGGGGAGACAGCCCTGCACTCTGCTGTTTCTGAGGGTACGCTAAAAATGGTTAAATATCTTGTGGAAAATGGCGCTGATGTAAATGTAAAAAAGAACGGGGGGTGGACAGTGTTGCACAGTGCTGCTACTAAAGGTACGCTAGAAATGTTAGAATATCTTGTTGAGAAGGGCGCTGATGTAAATGCCAAGGATACTCACGGGGAGACAGTGCTGCACTGTGCTGTTGCTGAAGGTTCGCTAGAAATGGTGAAATATCTTGCGGGAAATGGCGCTGATGTACATGGAAAAAAGAATAGCGGATGGACAGTGTTTCGCAGTGCCATTAGAAAAGGTTCGTTAGAAATGGTAGAATATTTTGTCAAAAATGGCGCTGATGTAAATGCCAGGAATACTCACGGGGAGACAGTGCTGCACTCTGCTGTTACTGAAGGTACCTTAGAAATGGTAAAATATCTTCTTGAGAAGGGCGCTGATGTAAATGCCAAGGATAATGACGGGGAGACAGTGCTCAACTCTGCTGTTTCTGAAGGTACGCTTAAAATGGTGAAATATCTTGTGGGAAATGGCGCTGATGTAAATGGAAAAAAGAGTCACGGATGGACAGTGCTGCACACTGCTGCTACTGAAGGTACGCTAGAAATGGTAAAATATCTTGTTGAGAAGGGCGCTGATGTAAATGCCACGAATAGTCACGGGGAGACAGTGCTGCACTCTGCTATTTCTGAAGGTACGCTAGAAATTCTGAAATATCTTGTGGGAAATGGTGCTGATGTAAATGGAAAAAAGAATAGCGGATGGACAGTCTTGCACAGTGCTGTTTATAAAGGTTCGCTGGAAATAGTAGAATATCTTGTTAAAAAAGGCGTTGATGTAAATGCCAAGAATACTCACGGGGAGACAGTGCTGCACTCTGCTATTTCTGAAGGTACTCTAGAAACGGTGAAATATCTTGTGGGAAATGGCGCTGATGTAAATGGAAAAAAGAACAGCGGATGGACAGTGTTGCACAGTGCTGTTGTAAAAGGTTCGCTAGAAATGGTGAAATATCTTGTTGAGAAGGGCGCTGATGTAAATGCCAAGAATACTCACGGGGAGACAGTGCTGCACTCTGCTGTTTCTGAAGGTACGCTAGAAATAGTGAAATATCTTGTCGGAAATAGCGCCGAAGTAAATGTAGGAGGGAACGGGGGTTGGACAGTGTTGCAAAGTGCTGTGGTAGAAGGTTCGCTAGAAATGGTGGAATATCTTGTTAAGACAGGCGTTGATGTAAATGCGACGAATACTCACGGGGAGACAGTGCTGCACTCTGCTATTTCTGAAGGTACTCTAGAAATGGTTAAATATCTTGTGGGAAATGGCGCTGATGTAAATGTAACAAGGAATAGCGGATGGACAGTCCTGCACAGTGCTGTTGGAAAAGGTTCGCTAGAAATGGTTAAATATCTTGTTAAAACGGGCGTTGATGTAAATGCCAAGAATACTCACGGGGAGACAGCGCTGCACAGTGCTGTTGTAAAAGGTTCGCAAGAAATGGTGGAAAGTCTTGTTGAGAAGGGCGCTGATGTAAATTGTAAGAAGACTAACGGGGAAACAGTGCTGCACACTGCTTTTTTTAAAGGTAGGCTAGATATAATGAAATATCTTGTTGAGAAAGGCGCTGATGTAAATGCCAAGAATACTCACGGGGAGACAGTGCTGAACTCTTCTGTTTCTGAAGGTACGCTGAAAATGGTGAAATATCTTGTGGAAAAGGGCGCTGATGTAAATGGAAAAAAGAGTCACGGGTGGACAGTCCTGCACACTGCTGCTACTAAAGGTACGCTGGAAATGGTAAAATATCTTGTTGAGAAGGGCGCTGATGTAAATGCTAAGAATACTCACGGGGAGACAGTGCTGCACTATGCTATTTCTGAAGGTACGCTAGAAATTGTGAAATATCTTGTGGAAAAGGGCGCTGATGTAAATGGAAAAAAGAGTCACGGATGGACAGTCCTGCACACTGCTGCTACTAAAGGTACGTTAGAAATGGTAAAATATCTTGTTGAGAAGGGCGCTGATGTAAATGCCAAGAATACTCACGGGGAGACAGTGCTGCATTATGCTATTTCTGAAGGTACGCTAGAAATTGTGAAATATCTTGTGGGATATGGCGCTGATTTAAGTGGAAAAAATGATAGCGAATGGACAGTCTTGCACAGTGCGGTTGGAAAAGGTTCGCTAGAAATGGTAAAATATCTTGTTGGGAAGGGCGCTGATGTAAATGGCAAGAATGCTCACTGGGAGACAGTGCTGCACTCTGGTATTTCTGAATGTACGCTAGAAATTGTGAAATATCTTGTGGGATATGCCGCTGATGTAAATGGAAAAAATAATAGCGAATGGACAGTCCTGCACAATGCTGTTAATAAGGAGTGGCCAGAGATGGTAAAATACCTGGTTAAAAATGGTGCTGATGTAAATCGTAAGGATACTAACGGACGGACAGTACTGGAGATTGCTGTTAATAAGGAGTGGCTAGAGATGGTAAAATACCTTGTTCAAAATGGCGCTGATGTAAATGGAACAGATGCTGACGGGTGGAGAGTTTTGCATTGTGCTATTGCAGTTGGTAAATTAGACGTTGTTCAATATCTCGTTGACCAAGGTGCTGATGTAAATAGCATCAATACTAACGGGGAGACAATGCTGCACAGTGCTGTAATAATAGGTGAGCTAGAAATAGCTTACTATCTTGTTGAGAAGGGTGCTGACGTAAATGCCCAGAGTAATGACGGGAAGACAGTCCTGCACTCGGCTGTTAGTGAAAGTACGTTAGAAATGGTAAAATATCTTGTTGAGAAGGGCGCGGATGTAAATGGCCAGGGTACTGTCGGGTGGACAGTGCTGCACGCTGCTGTTACAAAATCTACAACAGAAGTTGTAAAATATCTAGTTGAAAATGGCGCTGTTGTAAGGGGCAAGGACGGCTGGACAGTACTGCACTATGCTGTTTCCCATAGTTCATTAGATATGGTAAAACATCTTATTGAACTGGGGGCAGATGTAAATGGCAAAAAGACCGATGGTTGGACAGTGCTGCATGATGCTGTTACAAAAGGTACGCTGGAAATGGTAAAATATCTTGTTGAAATAGGCGCTAATGTAAATGCTAAGAATACTCACGGGGAGACAGTGCTTCACGCTGCTGTTTCTAAAGGTAGGCTGGAAATGGTGAAATATCTTGTGAGAAATGGCGCTGATGTAAATGTAAAAAAGAATAGTGGATGCACAGTCCTGCAAAGTGCTGCTGTAAAAGGTTCGCTAGAAATGGTAGAATATCTTGTTAAGAAGGGTGCTGATGTAAATGCTAAGAATACTCTTGGGGAGACAGTGCTGCACTCTGCTGTTTCTGAAGGTACGCTAGAAATGGTGGAATATCTTGTCGAGAACGGTGCTGATGTAAATGCCAATAATACCAACGGAGGGACAGTCTTGCAACATGCTGTTCGTGTTGGTGATTTAGGAACTGTCAAGTATTTAGTTGAACAGGGTGCTGATATAACTGTTAGAGGTGAATACCTCTTTTCTGTTGGCATTGTCATCCTTCAAATGGCTGTTAGAAACAACTTCGTCGCCTTGGTCAATCTTCTTTATGAGAAGGATATCGCTATGTGGAGAGAGCAAACGATTATTGTTAAAGGGCGAGGAATGAATCTTCTTGAATGGAGCATTCACCTTGGGCGTGATGAAATTGCAACTATCTTTAAAAGGTCCGTAAAACATCGTGAGAAAATTCAGAAGTTGAAAACAACGAACTGCAACCAGTTAGAAGAGGTAATATTTTAAACATATCTGAGATTGTATTAAGTTTTATAAAGTTTAAAAAAGTTAAGTTAAGATTATAAAGTTTTGCAAAATAACCTAAAGCTATGGGGAAGTTTACGAACAAATGACATCGCAGCTCGATGAAGCGCATTTGGTTTCTGTAGCTAATCGGTAACATAATCAACTGCCTACGAAACCGCGACTACAGAACTCGCGCGATATACGGGTCCAGTTTACCAAAACTAAGATTAACAATTGAGATGCGCACCAAACCATGCATGCATATATCAAAAAGAACTGCTCAAATGTTGCTATTATCGTATGTAACAGGAATCGTGACAATCTATCTTTTATTGTACACTAGCGGTCAAAAAGAACTGTTTAGATACAATTAAATAAAAAAGAAGCGAATATAGGAGAGAGCTTTATAAGCATTTTGTTTAATTCTCTTATTCCAAACGTGAGAGTGAATTGACAATATTTTAATAATGTAATGCAACCTGCCACACTTCCAAGATATAGTCAAACAATGGTTTCAGGAAGAAGGGGTCCCAGAAATGGATTGGCCTGCACAGTCAAAAGACCTTAACCCTGTTGAAAATCTGTGAGACAATGTCAAGGGGATAGTGCAAGAACGGAATTCATTCATAAATGGTCCATGATTTATGCGTTGCTGTAAAGACTGTCCATAGAATGAATTTCCTATGACCGCTAAGATTACCACCTTAACAGAAAGTTTGCTAAGCCGGTGTAAGGCCGTCATCAATAACAAGGCCAAAGGAAGGTCAACAAAATATTAATATTTCATACAGCTTAGCATGTAATTTAGTCTATATTTACTCGTATATATTGTTAGTGGGACAGTTATGTTCATTTGAGAGCATTTTAACTTGTTTTGAGCAGTTCTTTTTGACCGCCAGTATATATATATATATATAAATATATATATATATATATATATATATATATATATATATATATATATATATATATATATATATATATATATATATATATATGTATATATTAATTAGTACATTAGTATAAAGATGTTACATTGAGTAGGTCACAACCCCAATAGCGTGAGGGGCCCCTTTTAATTGGGAGGGGGGGGGGGGTTGCTGAGGCAAATTTTAAGCAAAAAATTTTTGGCCTCTATTCTAAAAGCTCACTCACACTCACACTTGAGTCGCATTCCAGTGAGGTGGACTCAAAAAGGGTTGAAGTGTGAGTATGAGTGGAGTTTGAGTGATCTGTGGTACTCAGTTAGGTACCCACCAAATTCGGGTTAATTTGTATTCACCGAGATCACTCAAGTGTAACTTACCTGAGTCGCACTCACCTTTGTTATCGAACGCAGTAAAGTGTAGCTTACTTTACGCAGTAAGTTGCACTCGGCATTGATAATGAGTACGACGAAAGACGTCTATTTGAAGAGAATAATAAAGCATACAAGTTGGTTAAAATGTCCCAAACAAGGCAGTATTTTTCAGAACTGGAGAATTCGCTTATAACCGAATAAGTTGCAAAACAAAAGAATGTCATCGAAAGCAAACGGAACGATTACAAAAGCATTCAACAAAAAACTAAAGCTTGGGAAACACTGACAGAAGAGTTTAACTGCCAGGCGGGTGTCAACAAGCATGAAGCAAAACAAATAAAGAAATGCTGGGAAAAATATCGGGCGAAAAAAATATCGCAAAGGAGAAGAGAGAAGCTCAACTGACTGGTGGTGGTATGGCGTCGGCGGAGAAAGATCAAGATGCAGAAGCTGTTGTTGCAATAATCCCATCGCAAATGGCTAGCCTGGATAATCCATTTGACGACGACAATTATGAACCTGGTAAGGGTATCGTTACAGAGTAAATATAGTGTACTGTAAAGTGTTGTCGACTATGTATAATGGAAAAGTTCTGCAGGTTGATGCTGTTCATCAATTTTCTATGTAAAAACGACACACCAAATAGCATGCATGTAATCACCAAATAGCATGCATGCATAGTATAGCGTGGGCATAGTATTGCCTACTTTCCATATACGCCTACTTGCCCACAACTCATTATTGTATGTAGTATTTAGAACAGACTGTGATTTCTTTATTTTAAAATCAGTGCCGGTAATAAAATCCGCATCAATAATATGACCTGACGCTATAACATGACAACCAAACATGAAACTATAGTCAGCTTCTAAAACTGAGTTCACCAATACATTATAAAACGAGAAACCTATTTCAGTTCTCTTCTATAAATAACCTAGATGTCGTTGAAAATGAAGAGGACCAGGAATCCCTAGAAGACGAAAGCATAACTAATACTAATGAATCCCAACCACAAACATGAAAGATTATTGGAGAATTTGCCCAAACAAAATGTTTGGATATGCAGGAACGACAACATACAATTGAGATGGAAATTCTTCAACTTAAGAAGAATAACCTCGTAGAGGAACACCAGAAAAAGATGGAGGTCCTTGAAGCGGAGTTACAATATTGGACGTTTAACAAAAAAAGAAAGGCTAATACTGAAGACGAGCCGTCGAAGCGTATTACACGGCGAAGGAAGTAAAACCATTGTTTTCACGATATTTGTGCCATGAAGCTTATTTGCAAGTGTGAATAATTATATAAATGTTTAACATAATAATTACGTTGAGAGTGAATTGACATTGCTAATCCCTCTTGTGACGATAATAAATTCCAATAAATGCGACAAATACTACAGATTTTGTCACGCTATGGAAATATGTTTGTGTTCATTGACTGTCAAAACAATCAATTCCTAAAGAGAGTTAGGAATAATGATAATAATTTTTTTTTAAATTTTTAAAGCAAGACGAAATTATCAGGCTGGTACACAAATGAACATAGTTCATTTCTGTTTGAAATAAGCGATTGACACACAATAGTTAGCTACTAGCTTTTCTTTTAATAAGTCAATTTTTTGTTCCATATATAATGAAAAACCTATGATTTTTGTGTTAATCATGCTGGACATTTAATTTTGTCTAAATCATGACTAGTTGAGTAGGTTTAATGTTGCTTATTTATACTGTAACACAGACATACAGGTTGTATTCAATGTAATAATAAAATGAATGACTGTTACTAAATCATAATTCATGTAAAGTGCTGAATTATGAGAGCACGCCGTGTTGTATTCCCGAGAGCTGGGGCCTGATCATTCATAACTGGTAAAGGATTTTCATTAGGGTCTTCCATGCAGGTTTGCTTCATCCATAGGATCATTTCTTCCTCTGATGAAATTGAACAGGACTGCTGTTGCCACAATTATTGTAAGAGTAGTGGAAAGTTTTGTTCTAATGGACATAGATAGACAGGGAAATAACCTTTTCCAAACCCCGAACATCCTCTCCACTGTATTTCTTGTCCGAATATGGGATACATTGTATCTACGTTCGGGGGGAGTCTGTGGGTCCAGTAGAGGTGTCATCAAATATGGTCGACAAGGATAGCCATTATCACCGAGAAGCATGCCTTGGATGTCACCGCGCTCAAACTGTGCACACAAACGACTGTTATCAAATATTCGTGAGTCGTGCACGCTGCCCGGCCACCTTAAAACAATGTTTTGTATCTTTAGATTTGGGCCACAAACTGCTTGAACATTCAGTGAAAAAAAAAACCTTCCGATTTCTAAACAATTCTGCGTTTTCACCTCCTGGTGATTGAATTTTTATATGCGTACAATCAATCGTCCCAATAACATTAGGGAATCCGCATATCCTCCAGAAATCGAGTTTAACTTGAGGTAGCATATCAGCAGTCGGAAATTTGGTGTGATGAATTTTTAGTCTAGCAATGGCCTCAGATACGCGCTTTATAATACGACTTGCAGACGGTTGAGATATATCACACAGGTCTCCACATGCTTCCTGAAACGTGCCAGTTGCATAATATCTACTACTTAATTTCTACAGGAATTGGATTACCTCGTTCGCTATGAGCAGATATATCTGGCTCTATAATGTTTAACAGCTCCCGAAAACCATCCTTGGTTAATCTAAATCTGCTTCTAAATTGCTCCTCGTCATACATCGCGTAGTTGAAATGGTAATTTCTAATCTCCCTGCTGTTATTGCGTGCCAAATAATCTAATTGCTGTAATCTTTCAAACCATATATTCGCCATGTTGCTTACCACTACTTCATGTGAGTGGGGTTCAAGGAAGGTATGTCCCACCCTGAAACTCCACTCACATTCGACCTCTATTTCGGGAGTGAGTGCTGTTAGTGAATGTTTGGAGTGCAAGTGTACCTTCCCACTCGTTGAGATTGAATGAATACTCATTGAGTACTGAGTTACACTTACGGATATTGAGGCGCACTCATTGAGTATGAGTGTGATTGAGCTTTTAAAATACAGGCGTTTGTCTTCCGAATTTTCCAATCGATTTTACGACGAGGGGCCAGTTGTATAAAAGACTAGTTAACTTCTAACTGTAGTCACAGTTATTAGAATATACATGGTTTGGAGACTAGATGGAAGTACAATACAACTCATTATCTACGTCATTGTCCAGGTTTATGCAGAGAATGGTTCTTTATCCGTCACATGTCTATTGTATTTTTGCCCAACTAACCAATAGCAATAGCTTGGCTTAGCTCCTTAACCGTGACTTGAACAGTATGTTAATTAGGACCTTACTATTGGTTTATTTGTTCAAAATACAATAGACACGTTACGAATAAGGAACAATTTTTTGCATAAATGTTCCCCGACATAGTTAATGAGTTCTATTGTACTTTTATGTAGTCTCTAAACCATATATATTCTATTAACTGTCCTGTAGTTAAGGGCAAATTTTTATTGACTTCTAGCCTCCATTTATCATGCAGAAGGCTTAAAAGTCTTTGTTCCGTCCATAGATTGAAATACCAATGCAGACTTTTGTCGCAAACAATCAATTCCAAATTGGCGGTGGTGGTTTTTCTTTTGTCTATGTTGGTCTCATGAAAGATGGAAGTGAAGTTGCTGTTAAGAGAATTTTGGTACAAAGTGAAGATACAACAATCGAAAACGAAAAGGAAATCCTGAGTCTTATTGAAACAGACAAATCTCCGTTTATAGTGAGTTATCGATATTTTCACCGGAACGACATTTTCATGTATCTTATTATTGATCTTTGCGAAGAAACGTTGAGGGAACTTGTTCATGCATCTAGTAATGAACATCTACAAGAGCGTGGTCCACGAATGATTAGGGAAATTCTATCAGGACTTCAATTTCTTCACGGCAAAGGAATATTACACAGAGATCTAAAACCATCAAACGTCCTGGTTGATATCGAAGGTCGCATGAAATTGGCAGACTTTGGAATAAGCCGCGTTCTAAATGACGATGAAACGACAGTTGAAACATTCGCCAAAGGTACTCCTGGATGGATGCCACCGGAAGTAATTAAGGCAATAAACAAAGACGAAAAAGGTCCGTTCAAAAAGAAATCGGATGTCCACGTCACAGGTATGATTGCCTTCTTCATCTTAACCAAAGGTGAACACCCTTTTGGATCTTCGTTAGATCGAATGAAAAATATTTTGAAAGGAAACTCTGTCAATTTGAAGAAACTTGGTGATCGCAGAGCTCGAAAATTTGTGTCGTGGCTGATTAATCAAAAGATTGATAACAGACCTTATGCCGAAGAAGCGCTAGGGGACTCTTTCATCAATGAATATTGATACAGTCGAAATATATAACTTTTCTACGAAGATGTAGGCAAAGTTATAAGAAATTATCGCAATATCTTCACATTATCAACGAGGAGTTCGCAAAGAAAAAGAATTATCTTGACTTGGACATTTCATACATTATTACTGAATTTCACAACATGGTATTCTTTTGTTGTTGAACTGGATAAATCAACATAATCATATTTACTTTTGTATGCGTCTTTTTCATGCGTGCTGCATTTTAGCTCCATTTATACAATCAATAGAGGATCATCTAGCCAAGTGGACAAACTTGTACAAAGAAAAGTTAGTTAACCTGATAATCATTGTATATAAACGTTGATGAACTGTTCGTCTAAACAAACGGGGTCCAATTTTCGGCAATAGTTTGTTCAGTTTTAATCGGTTCCAAATGTAGGCCTAGTCGGTTCATCCTCGTGCCCAGGCCTTTCTCAGTACTACGTGCGACGTTATTACGGGTGAATGCGAAAGGCTTGGTACGGGGAAGCACTATAATTAGGATGGCTGGGAGATTCCATGTGATGTAATTCAAGGAACATTTTAAAGATTGTGTGTTTACCATCATGCTTTACGTGCTCAAATCAACTTCACACTCCACGCCTAAAAATCTAGATTTCTGTTTACAATCCATGCAAAATTTGAACCATTTTTGAATTGATTTGCTAATTTACGTTTCTAATGAAAATGCAGGACAGTTAGTGGTTCACTTTTCAACGGGAAGATGTTCGCAATAATAACTGCAATGCATGAGTGTTGATTACCATTCTTCAACAATTCTTGTTCATTAGCGGCGCAAAAAATCGTGTGTGTGCGTGTGTGCTTGTGTGGGTCGTTTAGGGCGAATCTACACAACCACGGACTTAGTTAGCCTGAAAATATAAACTGTTTATAACCGTAGAGAGTTTGTGAGTCAAACTTCACGTAAACTTGTTCCATTTTTATGTATAACAGCATAGTCTACTGATATACCTAATGATATACATTCATAGTCCACTGGGGCCGGTTGTATCAAGCCCGTTTAGCTTAAACGGTGGATAAGTCAAAATTAAATAACACTCTTACATCTCTCTTGAATGAGTCATTTAGTTTGCTTGGTGAATAAAACGATAGACTTGCTTTCTATTTTGAACTTAACCACCGTTTAAGCTAAACGGGCTTGATACAACCGGCCTCTGCACTCTGCACTTTAATATTGTAATCTCTATATGGATAATCAAAATTAAGAAGAATGCTCACTTGAGGACAGTGCTGCACAGTGCTGTTACTGGAAGTACGCTAGAAAATCAATTGTGAAATATCTAGTTGAAAACGGTGCTGATGTAAATTGCAAAGTACAACAAATCCTAAATAAATACCACGATAATAATTATATATAAGCATATATCCCTAATAACAAGAAAACTATTGTAATGCTAACAAATTGCACACACTTTTGTTAACCAACAAAAAATTACTTAAAATTACATAGTCTACTGATATACCTAAATGATATACATTCATAGTCTGCTCTACTTTGTGATGACATTTACTGGTTTAGTATGACATTTTAATATTGTAATCTCTATATAGATAATTAAAATTGAACAACCATAACCAGTCTCTGATATTTAAAAGAAGATTATAGGAAAACCAGCACCCCCAATCATGCCAGCTGCAGACTTCAGTTTAGTATCTGAGTACTACTTTTACTAGGGGTTCTATTTAGGACTTAGCCCCACTCTCTAACACGCTCCGCGGGCCCTGTTTATTTGCTCGCTTGCAACTTGAACAATTTTCATCGGGCAAGCTTAAAAGTCCAAATACACGTAGAGCCGAGAGGAAGTGATTCCTAGAGCTAAGTCCGTTTACTGAATTCTAAATTAGTTTATTTATTGAATTTACAATTACAGTAGTTGCATAATAGAGAGTTTACGGGCGTTTTGATTGCGTAGACGGTCGCCGGAAGCTTCTTTCATATTCAATTCATTTTGCCGTTAAAATAAGTTTAACCGAAGTTAGATTATTCTTATTCACACTCACACGCAACTATCGAGCATGGCTATCTAAATCGTCTAGAGCATTATGAAACAGGTTGTGTATTACACATTATTATATGGCTTTTCAAAATCCTCTATTCTCATTGGTTGACGAGCGGTCCGTGAAACTCATAATCGGACGGTGGTCCGTATAATTATTCCGACTCTGGACAACTATCATGTCTCATGTAGTTCAGCCATATCTGATATTTCACAGTACAGACCTCACGCTCGGTCAATAATCAGTGATTATTATATGGCAAGCGTCACTTCCGGTGAAATAGCGCTCAGTGATTGGTGGGGAAGAATTTTCAGCGGTCCATTACTTTCCGGTAATAAACCGGCACTTTCCCGTAATGGAACGGCGTTAGCGGCGATCCATTACGAGATAAAAAACAAAGAAACTAAGCTAGTTCGAACACCGCCTCACCGGCTCATATTTTACTATTTCTTTATCTGTCGATGTGATTATGTAAGATGGCTTAAAAAGCAGTTTCCGCAAAGAATATTGAATTGCTGCACACGAAAATCGCCCCCAGCGAATGCCCTAAGAGGCTTTTGGTTGTTTGTAATTAGGAAGAGAAGTCACCTGATTGCAAAGATGTTTATTACCAGTGATAATTCCGGTTGTGTTCGTCATATCTGACTGCACGATATCATGCATTTATCGCGGTCTAAAGAGTTTAGCAGGTAAGATACTGAGGTACACATTACCTTCATAGAAGCCAATCCATCATAAACATCACCCAGTTGTTTTATATCTCCCTTTCAGATTTCCAAGAATTTTAGAAGCAATTCAGCGTTAATTCTTTTGTGTACTCTCCCAGATCCTAAAGAAAACATGAAACTATAATCGAAGTTTTCTTGTAAAATAGGTAATTGTTATACAAGAGTGAGGTATTTAAGTACATGATAAGGTCTATTTACACTACACGATTAGTTGTATGCAATTATGATTCTGACAAATGCAAAAGAGGACCTATGCCATAATCTTCATGTACAATCATTTTCAAAAGAGTTGGGACAGGTAGCCAAATTACCGATTTATAAGACAAACCCAGATCCCCCGCGCCCCCTTTTCAATGTTGTGTCCCAAATAGACGGACATTTTGTTCCGAAACGTGTTTGGATTTGAAAACCAACATTGATTGGGGGGAGGGGGGGGGGATGTATAGAAATCATCCTATATAGTAGATTTTAGCTAAAGATAGTAGGTGTCCCAACTACTTTTGAAAATGATTGTCTGAAAGCTTAGTTAACTATATTGATTAAATTAAGGTATTTACTCAAATTAAACCAACCTAAAAGAGCTATCATCACCCTATGCTTTGTAAATTGTATATAGTTTTCATTAATATTTATGTATTCTCAATTTGCGGTTTATTTCTCGGCAAATCAGAGCTATAATTGTGCTATAAAAGTAAAATTTACTAAATGAAATGTATCAATACAATGTATATTAGGGAAAGTGTTTGTGTTGAGACATTATTGCTGCATTTGCAAGAGATAAATGCGCATTTATCTGCTAAACTAGCAACTTGTATTCTAAGTGAGTAGGATGCAAAGGTGAGCTGATAAACAGCACGTACAAACTGTGCATATTTGACGCAAATAGTCGACTGTGACGTGCGTATGTGGTTTAATATGTCATGCTATACAATAGTGGGTCAGCCATACATGTCAGTATATTATATAGGATAAACCGTTTCCTCGATATCCTTTATATATAATTGCCAAAATGGTCTTCGTACAAAAGATTTCTGATGAGACGCGGGCGCTTGTTCGATTCTTAAGTATGGAAAATAAGTATTCGATTCGTGAAATTGCTAAAAAAGCTAAAATCTCTAAGTCAACTGTCGCGCGATATTTGAAAACACCGAGGCTAAAGCAGAAGAAAAGGTCATCTGCAAGTACGGGGCGACCTAAAAAGCTATCTGTTCGTGATCGCAGGCATTTAGAGCGTAGTATAAGAAAGTTGCGTGATGTTAATCCGAATTTCACATTGAAAGAGCTTATTCGCTTCAGCGGACTTGAATCTTCGGGAGCATCTTATTCAACGTTCTACAGAGAGATTAAGGGCGCAGGATTCAAGTTTTTGAACGCTAGAAAAAAGGGAGTTCTGAATCGTCGTGATTATGCCAAACGGTACAAATTTGCAAAGAAATGTGAAAAAATTTTGAAAATGAAACCAAGTTTATTCCACTCTAACATTTCGTTTTACTTGGATGGAGTTTCGTTTGTATTTAAGCGCCAACCAATACATGATGCTACTGCCCCAAAGGGTAAGATATGGAGAAAAAAGTCTGAAGGGCTACGAGTAACAAGCAAGGGCTCGAAAAATTTAGCAGGAGGGAAACGATTACATCTCCTTGTGGCTATTGCCTATAACAGAGGCGTAGTTCTGGCCAAGGAGTATGAGCATATGAGTGGGGAATACTTCAGAGATTTCGTTGAGACGAATGCAATTTGTCAAAGCTTTTCACTGGAGAAACAGAAGAAAAGTGGTTCGTTATGGATAACGATCCTTCCCAGAGAAGCAAGGCTGCCAGAAAAGCAATAATGAAAGCACGTGCTACTTTATTTGCTATTCCACCACGTTCACCAGATCTTAATCCAATCGAGAACTTATTTCATGTAGTGAAACGAGAGCTTGAGAGGCAAGTCATCGCCAGGAGCATACAGCAAGAAACGTGGCAGGAATTTAAAACAAGAGTTCAGAAAACTATATTCGAAACACCAGTTAGTTATATTAACAATCTATTATTAAGCATGCCTAAGCGCATTGAAGCTGTTATCAAATGTAAAGGATTTAGAACGAAGTATTGAGCAAGTGAAACATGAGATCTCAAAACGATGCACGCGCGTATAGGTGGTTCACACTTTGATTCACACAAACGTTTATTGATTGTCTGCTTGAATTTTACGCGGTATTTACATTTGTCTTTACGTTGAGCAAGCAGTGGCATCAGACCTATTTCTATTGGCATACTTTGCTTTTAATTTAACGCCAAAATAAACCAAATTTTATAAAATGAAATGATTCACACCCAAATCTATTAATACTTGAAAGGTCTTATCTGATTTATATAAACCAAAGTGTGAATCGTGCTAACTCTCAGTTTGGTCATTTATTATTGTCTGAACTTTAGGGAAAACAATATTGGACACTTCCAAGATACTATTCCAGGCCTCAACTTGATTTTAAACCGTTTTATTTTTTTGTTATTTAAGATTTTGTGTGTGTGAATCAGTGTGTGAACCAAGGTGTGAACCACTCTCATTTAATTTTAATTCGTCTGTCCCGGAAGCTTTAATGCGTTTGACTATATTATGTAATTATACACTGCTAATAATAAGTTTTGCAAAACATGAAATGCAAGTTTTCATCTCTTTTTGTTGGTGTTTTGGTATTTGCCTATGAAAATTAAATGTACACCATCTTACGTCCATCATCTCCGTGTTGACTCTGTCGATAGTACCACCTTTTACAAGTGCTAACGGAGCATCGCTGGTTGCAAAGAATGGCGTGTCTTTATCCAACACGATATCTTTGCTCATCACATTTTTGGGAGCAGGAAAATGAACAGTATCACCCTCTAACACTTGCAGGAACTCACACCAGGGTATAAGCGAAGGCTTCCAGCGAAAATCGTTTAGCCAAACCACCTCAGCATCTTCAATTCCAAGCCAAGCGAAGCTTCCAGACGCTGGGTTCATAAAACATCGGAAAATCTTTGTCAGGGGGCGAAGAATGAACGATTTGCCACAATTTGCCGGCCCATAGATATATATGTTGCGATATTTCCCCCGACCACGTTTCAATGCGTCATAGATAGCAGACGCGAAACACTCTTTGGCGATTCCGTTGGTATCTAAAATTTCATTCGCAGCTGAAATCCACGCACCCTGGCAACCATCGACACATGAACTAGCCGCACTCTCTTCCAGCAGTTGAAGACGTGATTTATTTGCGCGTTCCAGCTTTGCTTGCGCCTCGCTCAGCTCTTTAGCCGTATCGATGGCCTCGTTCACTATCTTAGGCCCCCGGTTCGAAACGAACTCTGCAAGGTCTGTCTTACCCTCTTCTTGCCATTTAGCCGCCAATGCCATCAGTTCCAGACGTGTCTTAATTTTTTTGGTTTGTATTATCCGTACAACGTTAAACACGGCCAGTCGCTTTCTTTTTTTCCCCTTGCAAATCTTTCCTGCCTTCTTTCGTTGCCGTGACCCATTTGTAGATGGCGGTGGTCCTGAATTTGCGAGGTCTGGATGGCCTTGAGACAGCACAAATTCTGTATCTTCCTTGACAACGTATTCATATGCTGTATAGTAATTTGCGTGGTTGTCGGAAAAGTTCAGTTTTATGCCGTATCTATTATCGATGAAATTTCTAACAGCTCGCCATCTAGCCGTGTTGCTCAATTTTATAGCCATATGGAAGTGACTACCACCGTTTTGATGCGCCTCCAAACTGACTACCCACTGGATTATCCTCGACCGGGAACAGGAATGCCATGAATTAACAATTAGGTTCGCAAATTCTACTCTGGACAGTTGTGAACTGTCGCATTGACTAAACGTGATCAAATAAACGCTCCTTTGCTTTGGAATACTCGAGTTAGCAGTTGTCTCAGCCATTGCCTTCGACTAAATGAGGTGGCTAGAATAACCGGAAGTTACTTAACCTAAGGGAAAACAACTCCTGGTGCACCCGTACAAGCCAATGTAAGCCAAGTCTTGCTACATAATATTAAACAACTTAGAGATAGATAAACGTTCATAACAGAAGTCAAAACGCGAAGTTGAACTTGATATTCAGAAAAGATTGACTCGGAGAGGCCCAATACTCTGTTAATTATTAACTTTTTCAATTTTCGCTCGAACTCGCTTTTTGAATGTGCGGAAAATTGAACTTAATAAGCCCGACCTAAATGTATCATTACCATCTGAAAATATTCCTAATACATTAACATTAACAAAATTCATTTTAGGCTGTAGGGTTTAGACAATCATTTTCAAAAGAGTTGGGACAGGTAGCCAAATTACCGATTTATAAGACAAACCCAGATCCCCCGCGCCCCCTTTTCAATGTTGTGTCCCAAATAGACGGACATTTTGTTCCGAAACGTGTTTGGATTTGAAAACCAACATTGATTGGGGGGAGGGGGGGGGGATGTATAGAAATCATCCTATATAGTAGATTTTAGCTAAAGATAGTAGGTGTCCCAACTACTTTTGAAAATGATTGTCTGAAAGCTTAGTTAACTATATTGATTAAATTAAGGTATTTACTCAAATTAAACCAACCTAAAAGAGCTATCATCACCCTATGCTTTGTAAATTGTATATAGTTTTCATTAATATTTATGTATTCTCAATTTGCGGTTTATTTCTCGGCAAATCAGAGCTATAATTGTGCTATAAAAGTAAAATTTACTAAATGAAATGTATCAATACAATGTATATTAGGGAAAGTGTTTGTGTTGAGACATTATTGCTGCATTTGCAAGAGATAAATGCGCATTTATCTGCTAAACTAGCAACTTGTATTCTAAGTGAGTAGGATGCAAAGGTGAGCTGATAAACAGCACGTACAAACTGTGCATATTTGACGCAAATAGTCGACTGTGACGTGCGTATGTGGTTTAATATGTCATGCTATACAATAGTGGGTCAGCCATACATGTCAGTATATTATATAGGATAAACCGTTTCCTCGATATCCTTTATATATAATTGCCAAAATGGTCTTCGTACAAAAGATTTCTGATGAGACGCGGGCGCTTGTTCGATTCTTAAGTATGGAAAATAAGTATTCGATTCGTGAAATTGCTAAAAAAGCTAAAATCTCTAAGTCAACTGTCGCGCGATATTTGAAAACACCGAGGCTAAAGCAGAAGAAAAGGTCATCTGCAAGTACGGGGCGACCTAAAAAGCTATCTGTTCGTGATCGCAGGCATTTAGAGCGTAGTATAAGAAAGTTGCGTGATGTTAATCCGAATTTCACATTGAAAGAGCTTATTCGCTTCAGCGGACTTGAATCTTCGGGAGCATCTTATTCAACGTTCTACAGAGAGATTAAGGGCGCAGGATTCAAGTTTTTGAACGCTAGAAAAAAGGGAGTTCTGAATCGTCGTGATTATGCCAAACGGTACAAATTTGCAAAGAAATGTGAAAAAATTTTGAAAATGAAACCAAGTTTATTCCACTCTAACATTTCGTTTTACTTGGATGGAGTTTCGTTTGTATTTAAGCGCCAACCAATACATGATGCTACTGCCCCAAAGGGTAAGATATGGAGAAAAAAGTCTGAAGGGCTACGAGTAACAAGCAAGGGCTCGAAAAATTTAGCAGGAGGGAAACGATTACATCTCCTTGTGGCTATTGCCTATAACAGAGGCGTAGTTCTGGCCAAGGAGTATGAGCATATGAGTGGGGAATACTTCAGAGATTTCGTTGAGACGAATTTGTCAAAGCTTTTCACTGGAGAAACAGAAGAAAAGTGGTTCGTTATGGATAACGATCCTTCCCAGAGAAGCAAGGCTGCCAGAAAAGCAATAATGAAAGCACGTGCTACTTTATTTGCTATTCCACCACGTTCACCAGATCTTAATCCAATCGAGAACTTATTTCATGTAGTGAAACGAGAGCTTGAGAGGCAAGTCATCGCCAGGAGCATACAGCAAGAAACGTGGCAGGAATTTAAAACAAGAGTTCAGAAAACTATATTCGAAACACCAGTTAGTTATATTAACAATCTATTATTAAGCATGCCTAAGCGCATTGAAGCTGTTATCAAATGTAAAGGATTTAGAACGAAGTATTGAGCAAGTGAAACATGAGATCTCAAAACGATGCACGCGCGTATAGGTGGTTCACACTTTGATTCACACAAACGTTTATTGATTGTCTGCTTGAATTTTACGCGGTATTTACATTTGTCTTTACGTTGAGCAAGCAGTGGCATCAGACCTATTTCTATTGGCATACTTTGCTTTTAATTTAACGCCAAAATAAACCAAATTTTATAAAATGAAATGATTCACACCCAAATCTATTAATACTTGAAAGGTCTTATCTGATTTATATAAACCAAAGTGTGAATCGTGCTAACTCTCAGTTTGGTCATTTATTATTGTCTGAACTTTAGGGAAAACAATATTGGACACTTCCAAGATACTATTCCAGGCCTCAACTTGATTTTAAACCGTTTTATTTTTTTGTTATTTAAGATTTTGTGTGTGTGAATCAGTGTGTGAACCAAGGTGTGAACCACTCTCATTTAATTTTAATTCGTCTGTCCCGGAAGCTTTAATGCGTTTGACTATATTATGTAATTATACACTGCTAATAATAAGTTTTGCAAAACATGAAATGCAAGTTTTCATCTCTTTTTGTTGGTGTTTTGGTATTTGCCTATGAAAATTAAATGTACACCATCTTACGTCCATCATCTCCGTGTTGACTCTGTCGATAGTACCACCTTTTACAAGTGCTAACGGAGCATCGCTGGTTGCAAAGAATGGCGTGTCTTTATCCAACACGATATCTTTGCTCATCACATTTTTGGGAGCGGGAAAATGAACAGTATCACCCTCTAACACTTGCAGGAACTCACACCAGGGTATAAGCGAAGGCTTCCAGCGAAAATCGTTTAGCAAACCACCTCAGCATCTTCAATTCCAAGCCAAGCGAAGCTTCCAGACGCTGGGTTCATAAAACATCGGAAAATCTTTGTCAGGGGGCGAAGAATGAACGATTTGCCACAATTTGCCGGCCCATAGATATATATGTTGCGATATTTCCCCCGACCACGTTTCAATGCGTCATAGATAGCAGACGCGAAACACTCTTTGGCGATTCCGTTGGTATCTAAAATTTCATTCGCAGCTGAAATCCACGCACCCTGGCAACCATCGACACATGAACTAGCCGCACTCTCTTCCAGCAGTTGAAGACGTGATTTATTTGCGCGTTCCAGCTTTGCTTGCGCCTCGCTCAGCTCTTTAGCCGTATCGATGGCCTCGTTCACTATCTTAGGCCCCCGGTTCGAAACGAACTCTGCAAGGTCTGTCTTACCCTCTTCTTGCCATTTAGCCGCCAATTATTATTATTATTATTATTATACATAAAACATACTCCCAATAGGGCTTTTCAGTATGTACTAACAAGGCTAAAAATAGGTATATTTCTATCTACAATTACGTTATTGACTATGCTATGTTTATAAAATATGTTTACAATTAAGAGAAATCCTAGTTGTATAGTTATACTAAGATTTTAATACTTTAACTAAGATAGGTTTCCGTTAACGTTATTTGTTAACATATTTTTCTTTAAGTGCTTCTTAAATGTTTTAAAAGGTAGTTTTTTAAAATCTTTATCTAGAATGTTCCAGATTTTTATTGCTCTATAGCGAAAACTTCTTTGACCTGATGTTGTTTTGCATGGGGGGATGTCAAGGTCGTCTTTATTCCGGGTGTTCTTGTTGTGAACTGCATTTCGTTTTGAAAACTGGTCGCATAAGTACGGCGGTGCAAGTTCGTTCATGCATTTATAAGCCATTAGTGTATCTCTGTACTGTAAATGTTCCTTGACTGGGAGCCAACCGATCGCCTGTAGTACTGGTGTTATGTGGTCGTATTTCCTTGTATTTGTTATAATCCTACAAGCAAAATTTTGTACTTTTTCGAGTTTTTTTATGTTTGTTGCCGATGTATTCGACCACACCGTAGAGCAGTAATACAATCTGCTCATCACTAGGGCATTGACAATCGTGTGGAGGGTTTCGCTATCGAAGCTGTCCTTTACTCTATTTATTTGGTACAGTTTTGCCATTGAAGATGATATGACGTGTCGTATATGATGATCATAACTTAAATAACTGTCCATGAATAGCCCTAGGTCTTTGGCGTAAGAGGAAGGTGTGATCTCTTTGCCTAGGAACGAGATAACCAGTCCTTCAGTAAGGTTTCCGATTAACTGTCGAGTGCCTATTAGCATTAATTTTGTCTTTCAGGTTAATTAACAGCTTATTTGTGAAACACCATGTTGCAATCCTCTTAAGATCCTCTTCTATGTTACTTTTTGCATCGATTATATTCGTGATTGGAAAGGACATGAATATTTTCGAATCATCCACAAATGATTCTAACTTAGCTGTTTTTGGTGCTGTTGGAAGGTCGTTTATATAGATGCAAAATAACAGAGGTGACAATATTGCCCCTTGTGGGACGCCATGAGTGATTGGAAGAGTTTCTGATACTGAAGAGCCAATGCGTACGTATTGCTTTCTGTCTGAAAGGTAGCTTCTAAACCAATTTAGAGCCTTACGAGATACTCCAATATTGCTTAGTTTTGAAGCAATATTGTGTGGTCGATGCTATCGAAGGCTTTGGACAGATCTAACAGAATAAGGGCAGATAGCTCTTTGTTATCCATGCGTTCAGAAAAAAATCGTTTTACTATATATTGAGGGTTTCCGTTGAATGGTACTTTCTGTTTCCACTCTGGTGTGCCGTAAGGTGGCCGGTCCGATTTAAAAAACTCGTGAATTGATTTAAGGCCGCTTTCTCACATACCTTCGAGATTACATTGAGCATTGAGAGGGGACGGTTGTTGGAGGCTATTTCGTGATCCCCTTCTTTTAATATTGGTATGATTTCTGCTATTTTCCAGGCTTCTGGAAACGTATTAGTTGTAAATGAACTGTTGATGATATCCGTCAGGGGGCCTAAGATTACTTGGAGGCAGTCTTTAATAGTTCTCATACTGATTTTGTCGGGACCTGGTGATTTATTTGATGGCATAGATGTTAGTATGCATTCAATTTCCGCACAGGTAACAGGTATGAAGTGGAATGACTCTTCGATCGGACATTGTAGGTTCTTGATTTCACAGGCAGACATGGAAGATATATTGATGTTATTATCTAAGGCCAGTTGCGTAGCTGTTTCGGCGGCTGTTATCCCTACTGACTGGAAAAAACTGTTAAAATCGTTGGCAACCTCTTCTGGTTTTTGCTGTATATTGGGGTTGTTTTGTCTCTAGACGGAATGCGGCTATGAATTACTTTCCAAAGTGACCCAGGTTTGTCTTTATGTGTATTAACTTCAGTGCGGACGTAGTCTTTCTCTGCGACTTTTAAGGTGGATTTGATTGATTTTTGGACTGTTTAAAGTTCTTCCAGTCCTCCATTTCTCGTGTCTGTTTGTATCGACGATGTAGCTGGTCTCTGTAGATCATTTGTTTTTTATGTCAGCAGTAACAAATGGACAGGAGCGACGTCGAATCTTGACCTCTTTAATTGGAGCATGGACAGCCAAAGTAGTAGAGAGGACATCATTAAGTTTTCTGAGTTTTGAATTGACATTGGAATCGAAAAAGATAGAAATGAGTTCTTGTGATCTTGTACCAAGATGGGTAATGAACTTTGAACTATCATAGCTTTTATAGCTTCGCGTCAGGATGCTCTGTACTGATGGCTTAGGAAGTTTCATGTTTAACGCGGTGTATACTGGTAGGTGGTCGCTTATGAGTGTTTCCATAACACCACTTTGATGGACAAGGTTGGGTGATGAAGTTATGATTACGTCGATTAGTGATTCACAAGTGTTGTGATCCTGGTTGGTGAAGTGATCAATTGCTTTAAGTTCATCTCGTACATGAAGTTTTCCAATGCTGTGGTCTCAGCGGTGACCTTCATGGTGTTGCAATTGAGGTCTCCCAAAATAAATATGGGTTTGTCCTGCATGGCGGCTTGCATATAACTTGCTTTTAGGTTGTTTTCTAGGCAGGACGGCGGGCAGTCTGGTGGTCTATATGATACACAGAGCAGGATAGATCTTAACTTTTTAGTCTGAAGTTTGAGCCAAAGCTGCTGGAAGTAATCGGTGGAAACTGATGATATTTCCTTCAGTACGGTGACCTTAATATCACTCCGAATGTACGCAGCTACCCCTCCTCCTCTTTTGTGAAGGCGGTCTTGGCGGTAAATTTTATAGCCCTCCAAGTTGATCTCGGCATTTGGTATGGTTGTGTTTAACCAAGTCTCTGATAATGTTATTGCCTCAATCCTTGTCTTTGAAACAAATTCGGCGAATTGGATCCAGTGGGAGGTATTTCGTAGAGACCTTATATTTAAGTGTACCAGACGGAAATGGGGGGACTTTGGAATGTTATAATTTTGCCAATGCCATCAGTTATAATCTTGCCAATGCCATCAGTTCCAGACGTGTCTTAATTTTTTTGGTTTGTATTATCCGTACAACGTTAAACACGGCCAGTCGCTTTCTTTTTTTCCCCTTGCAAATCTTTCCTGCCTTCTTTCGTTGCCGTGACCCATTTGTAGATGCATGGCGGTGGTCCTGAATTTGCGAGGTCTGGATGGCCTTGAGACAGCACAAATTCTGTATCTTCCTTGACAACGTATTCATATGCTGTATATAGTAATTTGCGTGGTTGTCGGAAAAGTTCAGTTTTATGCCGTATCTATTATCGATGAAATTTCTAACAGCTCGCCATCTAGCCGTGTTGCTCAATTTTATAGCCATATGGAAGTGACTACCACCGTTTTGATGCGCCTCCAAACTGACTACCCCCTGGATTATCCTCGACCGGGAACAGGAATGCCATGAATTAACAATTAGGTTCGCAAATTCTACTCTGGACAGTTGTGAACTGTCGCATTGACTAAACGTGATCAAATAAACGCTCCTTTGCTTTGGAATACTCGAGTTAGCAGTTGTCTCAGCCATTGCCTTCGACTAAATGAGGTGGCTAGAATAACCGGAAGTTACTTAACCTAAGGGAAAACAACTCCTGGTGCACCCGTACAAGCCAATGTAAGCCAAGTCTTGCTACATAATATTAAACAACTAGAGATAGATTAAACGTTCATAAAGAAGTCAAAACGCGAAGTTGAACTTGATATTCAGAAAAGATTGACTCGGAGAGGCCCAATACTCTGTTAATTATTAACTTTTTCAATTTTCGCTCGAAACTCGCTTTTTGAATGTGCGGAAAATTGAACTTAATAAACCCGACCTAAATGTATCATTACCATCTGAAAATATTCCTAATACATTAACATTAACAAAATTCATTTTAGGCTGTAGGGTTTAGACAATCATTTTCAAAAGAGTTGGGACAGGTAGCCAATTACCGATTTATAAGACAAAACCCAGATCCCCGCGCCCCCTTTTCAATGTTGTGTCCAAATAGACGGACATTTTGTTCCGAAACGTGTTTGGATTTGAAAACCAACATTGATTGGGGAGGGGGGGGGGGGATGTATAGAAATCATCCTATATAGTAGATTTTAGCTAAAGATAGTAGGTGTCCCAACTACTTTTGAAAATGATTGTAGTTTAGTTCAGGTTGGAATTTAAAGTGTCACGCTGGTACGTGTTCATACGCCGGGGTACGAATCATATACGACTAATCGCATAGTATAAATGGGCCATTAATGCCCATTATCAATCACCATGATCGTCACCACAGCTAGTAAGAGCACACTGGAGTTAGTGAAATTGCAATTTTGGTTTGCAAATGTTGTAAAATGCAGAAAATGCAGCCTTGTCATTTCTTGTGTACAGTCGTAATGCATGCAAAAATTATTTTACTTATTTGGCAAAGTTAATGTATTAAAAAAATGGAACTTTGTTTGCTATCATGATTTAGATAATAAAAAGCAAAAACTAGTATACTAGAATTATAGAATGACAAAGTTTAGTTGAAAAATGTTGTAAAATGCACAAAATACGGCCGTGCCAATTATTGTATAATTTTGACGGTTATTTACTCCAAAGGCCTGCATGTGAACTAGTTTCGTTTGCTATTCAGGGAAAATCCCTTTCTGGTGGGATGATTTCCGACATAACATACAGCATACAACCAACCACAGTTAATAGGATATAGCTACATAGTTTAGAGACCATACACATAAAACTACAATAAACGCAAAAAAGTGTTACTTTGTCATCACATGTCTATTGTATTTTGCAAGGATAAACCAATAGCAATCTTATAATTAACATAATTTTCAAGTCAAGGTTGAGGAGCTTAGCAAGACGAATGCCATTGGTAAATTTCGCTAAAGTACAATAGACACGTGACGAGAAACGAACCATTTTTTGCATAAACCTGGACAATAACATAGTTGATGAGTTGCATTGTACTTTTATTTAGTCTCCAAACATGTATATTCTATTAACTGTGAACCAACCAAGTGACTGGATGGCTAACTAATATTATTGGACAACGCTACTTGATTTCGTGATTAAAGGATTAGGTCTGGAAAGAAAGATTAAAAAGAATTTTATCCAAATTATATTTTGGATGCCGTGTCGTCATCGTTGGATATCTATTATTTAAGGTAGGAAGTTAATGAAGAATCCTGCTTAGTCAGTAACTTGGCCAGTACTACAGAACTGAGACGTAACTAATAAATTTTAAAATATTCATGCGATCATCAAGCACCATATTTGTGCGAGGAATTATGTGTGTAGAATATTCAATGTTTAAAGTTGAGTTTATGCAAGATAATAAAATTCCTAGAATTCCTTAAATAAACTTGTAGTAGATACCTGATACCTAATCGTTTATGTTTCAAGGACGTAATTTGTGTATGTTGAGAAAACTGGGGAACATGCGAAAAACTTTTCAAATGAAAGGGCCCCCTTGTTATAAGCAGAACCGATCAACAGAACGGGTTTGATAAATATATTCAACAAACACAGGCATAAACATTATACAGCTGGCTTTAATGATGTTGCGAGTGTAGACTGTTTACGAGTGTAGATCATAGTATGACGACGGGTGAACTTGTGAACAAACGCGAACGAGCAACCGCCAGAACATAATTCTATAATGCTTTGTGAACGAACGTTTCTGAGGTTGCTCTCAGGAAATAAAACCAGATCATCTGCGTGGCGGAACTATAAACAATACTCGTTATAGTTCCGCCATGCACTCCGATGCTCTTGTTTTATTTCCTGAGAGCAACTTCAGAAACGTTCGTTCACAAAGCATTATAGAATTATGTTCTGGCGGTTGCTCGTTCGTCTTTGTTCACCCGTCGTCATACTATGATCTACACTCGTAAACAGTCTACACTCGCAACGTCATTAAAGCCAGCTGTATAATGTTTATGCCAGTGTTTGAATATATATTTATTAAATCCGTTCTGTTGATCGGTTCTGCATGCTCATAACAAGCGGGGCCCTTTCTTGTGAAAAGTCCCCAAATTTCGCATTTTCCCCAGTTTTTTCGACATAGACAAATTACGTCTTTTAAACATAAACCAATTAGGTATCTGCTAGAAGTTAATTCAAGGAATTCAAG